>NW_007424817.1:0-504 GCF_000475195.1 Diaphorina citri
CAATGAAACAACTGCTACATTAGACGCATGTGGCCTGTGTCGTTGCATGCCCATCCCGTAGTATGCCTCTCATCAGATAGGCGAGAAGAGACAGAATACTTCCCATTTAGGTGCTGGATCAATACGAGAACACCAGAAAGTAACCCGTTGAAATATTTGCAATCGAAAAAGTTGAAATATTTGCAATCAAAAAACGAGTACAAATTAAGGGATAAAAATGAAACAAAGGGCAGATAAAGCCGTAATTTATGTGACTTTTTTTTAGATTTTAGCAAGGAGAACCCTGACTGCCAAAGCATATTCCATAGTGTTCACCCACAGAAACCCATGTATTAAAACATCTCCCTTAACATGAGAGACAGACTCTTTATTTCTTAGTAAATAGCAAAATTTCACTCAGAGGGCCTCTTTCAGGTAATCATTG
Source organism: Diaphorina citri (assembly GCF_000475195.1). Taxonomy (NCBI): domain Eukaryota; kingdom Metazoa; phylum Arthropoda; class Insecta; order Hemiptera; family Psyllidae; genus Diaphorina; species Diaphorina citri. The sequence goes on from NW_007424817.1 coordinate 425, forward strand.
AAAATACAAAAGTGGCCCATGGCAGCAAGTGCGGTGGCGCCAATACGTCCAAAGAGTAAAAAAAAAAAAAAAAAAAAAAA
>NW_007424818.1:0-504 GCF_000475195.1 Diaphorina citri
CCCGGATTATAAATGGATCGCTGGGGAATTTTCTCTTTCAAAGAAAAGAAGAGAAGAGACAAGTTTGAAATCCAATTTGTGAATTCGTTTCCGAAAAGGGTAAAGGAGGTTCTTTTGAGTTTATCCTGGTAATATTTTGACCAATGAGAGTGCACCGAATGGACAGGTGATGCCAACGCAATGGAAAGTCTTTCATCTCATCATTCATCCCTATCGCATAGATAATTGATAGTTATAGGTTCTCATAAATGCCGCAAAGGAGTATTTCTCTGAAAAACAGGCCAAATACACCACGTGACTTGGAAGGGTGACGTTATTTGTACACAAAAAGTAGAGTTAAAGGCCAATGATCCCCCCTAGGAGAAAGCTAGCCGTTCCGAGAACGAACAAAAGACAAATGAAATGGAAGCCACTAATAAACTACATACGAGGATAAACTCAAAAGCCACTAATAAACTCGTACATATGTAGCGTATGTAGGTATACTATTATGTACTAATTAAA
>NW_007424819.1:0-504 GCF_000475195.1 Diaphorina citri
ACATCAGTAAGAGTATCTACTATCTCTTATTCCTTTGAGAATCTCAGATTCGCATGACAAATGACAATGTCATGAGAATATGCAACATAGTAAATTATAACATAACATTGTATGGCATGTATGGTCCAACTTGCATCTGAGGAATGTTAGCTTTCCATGAAAAAGCTAGGACGAGTCCTAAAAAAAGGTCCTTTTGTATTATTTCAGGTTGTGCAATTGAATTATGCATCCACACTGAGAAAGAAAAAAAGTGATAGGGTGTCATAAGTTTATGAAACTTAGGGTGGAAGAACTTCCCATCATTGAGGTACTTCCCATTAATTAGGTTGTATATGGAGTTCAATACATATTAGAGTTCCAGCTCCCAGTCACTCGGATAGGCTTCCGACACTCTAGTTTTTCTCTCCGTGTACAAGTCTATGTTGGTATACACTTGAAGTTGTAGGATGAATTTCTTCACGTTATCTGTGTTTGGTGTGATGTGAAAATAAGGTCAAGTATTGC
>NW_007424820.1:0-504 GCF_000475195.1 Diaphorina citri
TGCGTTGTATGCGCCAAGGTCACTCGGAAGATAGCGCTTCCGATCTGACTAGGCTGACTCTCTTGAGTTTGGCAATTTCCTCTCCACATTCACTCCTATGTAAAATCCTGAAATTTCCTATGTATTTTCTACATTGATTCCCAATATACATATATGTGTATATGTAATACTTACATATACACCAAGGTACCTGGGTTTCAGTCCAAATTCGGTGTTTCGTTTTCTCTCCCTACTTATCGTTTGGTCGTAAGAAAAATCTGTAGGTATTAGCGTCATAACAAAGGTTTTCAGCACTTCTTTCATCTTATATTCAATACCCTCTCTTCCGCTTTTATGCGTTGACACTTCACGCACGTTCCTTCAATTTTTCAAATATGTATACTATGTATTTTTCATGTACTTAACACAATGTACTATGTATTTTTCCCTCTATCTGAGAAATATTCCGCGTATGTGAAGAAGGAAGGGGGAAATACGCGTATCTGATAAGAAAAAGAAAGAGAA
>NW_007424821.1:0-504 GCF_000475195.1 Diaphorina citri
GAAGGGGGGGGGGGGGAAAGCTTTGCCCGTGGTCTTCACAGGTGCCATCAGTGTTGACTCAACAGCTTCAAGATTTGATTTTCATAGCAGATCATTATAAGTCTTGAAAGTCTAAAATCTCGTCATCTTTGTATCTATTCTTCTATTTATTATTATTAGGTATTATTATTATTTTCAAGTAGTGTTGCACCACTGAGGTTGTGTCTCTTATCGCCCATCTGATAAGAGACATACTACGGGATGGGCATGCTACGACACAGACCACACGAGTCTAATGTAGCAGTTGTTTCTTTGGTAACGAAATGAAAACAGCTGTGAAAAACTCATCTTTTTTCTTTCTTTTTTTTTATGTATTTTTAATACAAGGTAAACAAACGGGGTATGTATTACAAAAATTAAAGGTACGATGAATTTTGTACCTTCTATGTAGATTGAATCCTCATTTCTCTCCCTCTTTATCCCTTTTCCCTCCCTCCCTGATCTACCTATCTAATCTCCCTCCCC
>NW_007424822.1:0-504 GCF_000475195.1 Diaphorina citri
AAACAAAACGAAAGAAGCAAGGATGAAGAAGGAAAGGAAGCAGGAAAGGAAGAATGAAAAAAGAAAACAGACAAGAGAAAGAAAGAATGAAAAAGAATAAAAGGTACGCAGCTACCTAAATATGTAGTGTACCTACGAACCTATGAGTTAGTAGAATTTTATAATTTAGATTGGTGCAGTTGGCACATCCACTACTCATGAGTTGCATATTGCATAGTCATAAATTAATTATTAGATCAGACATCGAAAAGGAATTTTTAATTGTGTTAGGCATACTTATGTAAACGCTTGTCACAAATGTCGTTCCCCAATAATTACACCTAGATAAATTTTATGACTTGTTTTGGACTCGAACCACCAACCTCCAGATCCAAAGTCCAACGCGTTAACCACTGCACCACTGAGATTAGTTCATCTAAAATAGTGTCCACTACACAATCAATACAATATGGGTGCGCAAAGGCAGGACATCTGGGCGTATAACTTGACCAAGTGTGTGTCCAA
>NW_007424823.1:0-504 GCF_000475195.1 Diaphorina citri
TGGTTGGAAATATCCGTTTTGGGATCCCCTGATGTCAAAAAAGTGATTTTTAGCCCATGGTCTGTACGTACGTATGTACCTATAAAAGAAATTGGATTTTCTGTCACCCTGTATGAATTTTCAACTCCCCTTTCTAATTTCCTATTCAGTGAAAGGATTCTGCTGAAGGGTGAAAACTCTCCTCCTCACGCCATCTAGCGGAAAATAGTGGAAGTTTTTCATTTCATCCCTAGCTTGTTCTCTCCCCCCTTTTAATGGGAACATACAAAATAATAGGGGGTTTTGGAAATTCGTGCGACGCGCTATCTGTGAGTTTTGGAATGAAGTTTTGTCGCTTTTTGATGACGCTCTGACGCTCGGAATTTAACCCTTTTGCAGACATTAATTTGTTAATACCAAGGATTTTCTTCTTCTGCACTATTAATGAATTGCAAATATTTCAACGGGTTACTTTCTGGTGTTCTCGTGTTGACCCAGCACCTAAATGGGAAGTATTGTGTCTCT
>NW_007424824.1:0-504 GCF_000475195.1 Diaphorina citri
GTTTGAAAAACGAAAAATCATCTGCGATTTAGGGAGGACAAGACGTCCGTTGTTACAATTCCCTCAAAACTCTTCAAAAAAGAGAGTTTTTTTCCCCTGGCTGCGGGAATAAAACCCGGGACCTCCTAATAAGATCTTATCACAAACCGCGCGACATTTTGAAACGTGCGCAATCCATCACACGGATTTTTTGTCTAAGAAGATCACTTGTCCTGATACGTAAAACCTAATGTAACATAACCTAGGAACGAATAGGTACCTATACCTATCTCCTTTAATATGTGATGCATTTATGTGAAGGTACCTTACACATATAAATATCTAGGTAAGAATAAGAGTTATAGATTGAAGATTCTGTAACTTTGTGAAGGTCCATCTTGACTAGGTAGGTTGAAATGACAAACGTATACTTCTTCACTATTTTTTAATAAGAGTTCTTTTTCCGTCGACAAAAATCGTAACTTGAAATCGTGCGTTTGTGTTATCACCTCTAAATTTTCAGCC
>NW_007424825.1:0-504 GCF_000475195.1 Diaphorina citri
ACCACACAGTAAAAACAGTGGATGATAAATAGGGAGGGAATTAGAGGAGAACAAAGAACCCGAAGGAGGGGAAGAAAGGAAGGGGGAGAGAGAGTCGATAGAGATTAAGTATTAAGAAAAACTTGGAACAGCTGTGTGGATATAAAATAACGAAAATTAACACCGAGGGCGAAATGGTAAAACTATGGTGCCACTGGAAACTATTTGGTGGGTAGAAGAACGAAATCGATGCGATGTTGAATCAATGAAATATGTATCTAGAGAAGTTTTACAATTTTGACTCACTTAAACTGTCGCAAACTGTCAAACGGTAAGTAATGTAAAAACACAAATATGTAGGTGTACATTTCTTTTATTGTCTTTAAGTCACACAAAGGGCGGACCTCGTACAATCCCCGAAAATCAGCAACTCTGGAATACACAGTTCCGGATTGAACCTTATGAGAATTTTTAAGATCCTCAATGGATTATATAGCTTTTGAGGACAGATAAGATTAAGATTGC
>NW_007424826.1:0-504 GCF_000475195.1 Diaphorina citri
TTTTCCGTCTAGCCCCCCTCCTCTCCCTCCTACCCCTCCCTTCCCCTCCCCTCGCCCTCATTCCTGACAAAGTACTATGGATTATTTTGTACTTGAAAATGAAAATAAAAGTCTCGCAAAAAACATTAAAATAGAATAATGATCAAAATGGAAATGTTTCGTGCTCGTAGGTGTTTCAGATTCAGTCCAAGGACTACTTGCAAACTAAAAGTCATCTAAGAATTGATAGAATTAGGTATAGGAAATCCTTAAGCTGTGTCCACACATAGTCGACACCGTCGATCGACGAGATGAAGAGGTGAATCTTTGTTTTCGAATCGAAATCTATATAGAACTTATACCTACGGTCTCAGTTAACGTCGAACGATGTGGACACAGCTTTACACTTTTCTATATCCACACCGAAATAACAATCAGAAATGGGGGCACGGTTGGTCCAGTGGTAACGCGCTTGCTTGCCATGCAGAAGGTCCCGGGTTCGAATCGCACCATCGACAAAAATTT
>NW_007424827.1:0-504 GCF_000475195.1 Diaphorina citri
ACCTCGGCTGGGATTGAACCCACGCCCTCCTGTTTACCAGGCGAGCGCCTTGACCACTACACCACCGAGGCAGGTTACCATTTTGTTCCATTATTCCTGGCGTTCTCTTAAGATATTGACGAATTTCACGACGGTTCGTTGACTTGACTGTCCAACAAATAACATCTACATTTTTACTTTCCTTTTCCCCCTTGACATCAGACAGTTCTCAATTCGAAGACGAGTCGAGTTTACACAGACAGATGCAGCTTCTAGATTGCCATATGGATTGTCAACTTTTCTAGTCAACATGTCGATGTCGCATGAATCTATGAGGTCAAGAGAAGTGTCAATTCTCTTTGCATTTACAAACACACTGAATGAAATTAAATCTCAATAGACCTAAAGTGCTGAGAGGATGTCAGCCATATGCCATATGCTACCTAGTTCTACTCCGATAACATTGAAATTAAATCAAAACGTTTGAACAAATAGCAGAAGAATAGGAAGCAGAAGAATAAGAAG
>NW_007424828.1:0-504 GCF_000475195.1 Diaphorina citri
AGAGAGAGAGAGAGAGAAAGCACGTGAACGACATAAACGATAATAACGATGAAAATATTAAAAGTTCGACTGAAAGAAGACAATATGGGAAAAACTAATAATGTTGAGATGAAGAGATGAAAGAAGAGAAGAGGGAGGAGAAGAAAGAAAGAAGTGATAGGCGAATGAGTAGGCTGTAGAGAACACAGAGGAGGAAGAGAAGAAGGAGGAAGTAACACGAAAAGATGTTAAGGAAATTAAGCGAGGGGTAAGACGAATAAGTTTAAAGAAGAATATGAATAAGAAGAAATATGAGGAGAAGAAGGCGGTAGAGAAGAAGAAGGAAAAGAAGAACCAAGCGAGGGATAAGACGAAGAATATACTATTTTACTTAGGTTATTTATGAAAATGGATACTTACGAGTTAGTTATTATTTTATCCCGACTCGGAGTTTCGTCTATTTCATAGACATTTTCATAGACAGGAAGAAGATAGATACGAAAAGATACAAAATCAACTTGAAAC
>NW_007424829.1:0-504 GCF_000475195.1 Diaphorina citri
AATAGAAACTAGACTGCCACTTACAATACCTGACATATGTTCGACACAAGTCCTTTCCTAGGCAGTTTATATGGACTGCCCAGTGTTGTCTATTGGATGGAAATCTAAACTAGGTGAGTCTAAATAGAAACTAGACTGCCACTTACAGTACCTGGCATATGTTCGACACAAGTCCTGTCCTAGGCAGTTTATATGGACTGTCCAGTGTTGTCTATTGGAAATCTAAACTAGGTGAGTCTAAATAGAAACTAGACTGCCACTTACAGTACCTGACATATGTTCGACACAAGTCCTGTCCTAGGCAGTTTATATGGACTGCCCAGTGTTGTCTATTGGAAATCTAAACTAGGTGAGTCTAAATAGAAACTAGACTGCCACTTACAGTACCTGACATATGTTCGACACAAGTCCTGTCCTAGGCAGTTCATATGGACTGTCCAGTGTTGTCTATTGGAAATCTAAACTAGGTGAGTCTAAATAGAAACTAGACTGCCACTTACAATA
>NW_007424830.1:0-504 GCF_000475195.1 Diaphorina citri
GATAGAGTAGCAACATTGCGAGTGTAGAAAGAAAATTTCTAGAGCTGACAGAATTTGTGAAGGAGACTCTTGAAGAAAGGAGGTGCGTCAGCAGAGTGTCAAGGAGAAAGATGGAGAGCTTTCCGATTGGTTAGATTGTACTTCTGGTGTCCCACAAAGCAGTGTCCTAGGGCCCCTCCTATTCCCAATATAGGTACATCACCAGTAGTTCAGGTAGCTAAGTATCTTAGAAATAGCCACAAAATTTGTGAAGATGATCCCAGCTTCAAATTTTATGACTAGACTTGGACTCGAACCGTTCACCTTAGGATCCGAAATCAATGTTATCCAATTTATTGAGGTGATGTTTTCGCAAACAGACTTTGTGTAGGCACATATCATTAGTAGAGATATGCACCTACTTACCTACACTTTCCATCTTGAAGTTAGGTTGGTAGAGGAAAAGAAGACCTTTATAAGCAGATCTACCTACATGGTAAACACAATTTTTCACTAAAAGTATGT
>NW_007424831.1:0-504 GCF_000475195.1 Diaphorina citri
CCTCGAGTTGATGGATTTTTCCCCTCTTTGTCATTTTTTTCTTCGCCCAAACTTATCTCTTCCATTTTTGCCTGAAGTTTAGAAACGCCACTTACATAAATATATCGTTCATATTTAAACAAACTTTAGAGACGCCCGGACTGAAGTATTATCTAGGTAGGTAGGTACGTAGGTCCTGTAGATAAGAAGGTAGGTAGGTAGGTAGGTAAATACGTATACTTCTCAAGAAATGTGGGACATGTAGGTATGAAGAAAAAAAAGAAGAAAAAATGTCGAGGAAAAATGCTCAATCATATAAACGTGTGACATTTTGTTTAAATTAGATGCAGGACTATAAGCTGTAGGAAGGGGAATGGTAAGGTGGATGGGGTAGGAATTAGGAATGGTAAGATGAACAGGATGGTATGGAGTGGTAAGTGGTATAGGGGAAGGATGGGATAGTAGTAGATAAATGTTATGGATGTTTATGAAGACTAGTGATGAAATTACTGAATCACATTTGCT
>NW_007424832.1:0-504 GCF_000475195.1 Diaphorina citri
GGTGGTGGACTTTGTGCGGGAGAGGATTGGGAAGCAGGAGAAATTGTCCGATATTTGCGAAGAGGTAAGAAGACATTTCCCACTGTCTGGCTGGGGGACGTTAAAGAGGGAGTAGACCAGCCTAGTCTGGCTGGGGGGCTTTAAACAGGGAGTATACCAGCCTGAATATCCCCTTGTTAAAGAAATAGCAAAGGTTGAGTGCGAAGGGCATTCGCTCGTAAATTTTGCAGCCAAAACCAAATGTCAGCCCAAAGCAATCACCCTAGTTGGGGCTGATTGAGAGGCTGACGAAAAACGCCGACCCCGTCTGTACACGGGAAATGGTGAAGAAAAAGAAGAAGATAGTCCATTCTAAAATTAAATTTTCATTTGCTTCTCTCTTCTCAGCTGTTTGACAAGTGTCTAGCCCCGGACTCCCTCGGGGATGGGACCGGTTGCGACAATATGACCTGCGTCCTCGTCAAAATAGAACCGGGACGACTGAGCCGCGACAATGCCGCCCCT
>NW_007424833.1:0-310 GCF_000475195.1 Diaphorina citri
TTTCATGAAATTTGGCAAGATTTTCATTTCAAGTTAAACTTAAGTTTATCTTTAGATTTCATACATACGACGGTCAGTTAATTTGTGAAGCTCCATATGAACAAAGGTGGAATAGTGACTTCTGTTGGTACTACCTAACTATGACAGATTTCTCTGGTCAGATATTGAACTCTCAGCAGTCTCAGCCACTCTAAATGTTTGGTGGTAGAGTCACCTATCGGTTACTTCCACTCAAGACGGTTTTTTTTTTTTTTTTTTTTTTTTTTTTAGGGTTTGCAAGGGGGACCGTAAATGGCAAAGGCTTTTTCTT
>NW_007424834.1:0-504 GCF_000475195.1 Diaphorina citri
GATCCGTGATATCCCCTTCCAGTACTTTGTGAATTGCTGATCTGAAAACGAACAAAAGTGGAAGAGGAGATGATTCCTGAAAGTTCGACCCGCGGGACGCACCGTACTCGAAGCTCCCCATTTCATCCCAAACAGATAAGGTTCGTTCTCGGAACGGCTGGCTTCCTATCCTGTCCTCCTCCTCTCTTCACTTTCGGGACGATAAGACCTTAGCAGTCACAGTTCCCTCTATCAAATCTCTGAGCGCAAGGCCGGAAAACTATAAAAACGGTATGGTTCTTGGTTCTATCGTCCCGAAAGCAAAGACAGGAGGGCAGGATAGGACAAAGCCAGCCTTTCGACGTTCCAAGAGCGAGCCTGATCTGTTTAGTATGAAGTTCGTCCCTGTTAGAAAGCAAACTCGCGGCCTAGCGCTTACAAGGAGCACTACGTACCTTCCAAGCAAACATTTCTCTTAAACCTGGTGCTTTAAGGCCCGGGACCACAAAGGGAGATTAAACTTGG
>NW_007424835.1:0-504 GCF_000475195.1 Diaphorina citri
AGGTACATAGGTATTCTTTAACCACGATCGAATAAACTACGGGCTAAAAAAATCCCGGAGGGACGGACCCAGCTTGTTCCAGGTTATGTTCACATCCCAGTATCTGAAATTATATTATTCTGTTTCAGGCCTGTACTTGTACATGTTGGTTGTGGAGACATTCACTAGGGAGAATATAAAGCTGCGAGTGTACTTCCTCATTGGATGGGGTAAGTTTATACGACAGTATATTTTTTTTTTTTTAATGCCAAGTACCAAGAAGTAGATACCTCCCTTCATGAGTTGGAATCAACTAACTTGGATGCTCCAAATTATTTTTAGTCTGGCCTACAGCAAAAATAAGCTTGAAATGTGGGAAGGTCCCCCACCCACAAATAAGGTCCTGATAGATACCCACTGATAATAGAGCTAAAGGTGCATAATATTGACCTGTAAGCAAACATGGTCAGCGCCGGGTGAGATTAATATAGAGTTCGTGACGGGGGTTTATAAATCACGAGAATA
>NW_007424836.1:0-504 GCF_000475195.1 Diaphorina citri
AATTGAGAATTCTAGAGGTACCTTTGAAAAGTTAGAGAATTCTCGAAGTTCCTTTGTATTAGGTACGGATTAAAAAAGGTCATTATTCATTATTGTTTTAATTATTTGAGATGAGTCATCAATGTCATGATTCATCATTCATCGCCGTTTTTGTTTCATACCAAGGAAATAACTGCTACGTCAGACTCTTGAGGTGTTGTGATAATGATAAGAAACACAATACTTTTCATTCAGATACCTGGGTCACGAGGACACTAGAAAGTAACCCGTTGAAATCTTTGCAATCGATTAACACATTACATTTTGAAGCTCTGGACACCTGTTTGGTACAATACGTATTTACGGGTTAGAAACTTCTGAATCTAGGTACATCCCTTTATCCACACACCTAGATAGCAATTTTTTTTCAAACACCCATTCTGTTAATATGGAAGCCACATTATGTTGAGGTTGATTAAATATTCATCACTCTATGTAATGTGAGGTTTTATAATTATTTAGGCC
>NW_007424837.1:0-504 GCF_000475195.1 Diaphorina citri
TAGACCGTAAAAGCAACAATAAAATTGTAAGTCACTATAACTTCTGAATTGATTTTGGTACAACTGTTACCTTATGTACGGATACAAGCCGAACTTGGAAATAAGAAGGTAGAAGGAAAAGCTCGGGAATGTTAAAAAATAAATAACTTTAAAGTTACCAGATATACATAGATAACTCATTGAAAACACAAAGTTGATAAAGCCACACTAATACAAATATCAGAACACCTAAACTTACATCAGGGTTTATATAAAGGTGAAAAAAACTTACCAATAGGTATATGGTTTCACATTGTAATCCAAGACCAGAATGATATGAGGCTGAGGAGTTCATTTCAGTTGGTAGTAATCTCTTTACTCGCCTAATCATAGGAATCCAGCATTTTGGTACATGTCTCACACAATGTGGCTTGTATGATCTGAAAACAGAGAAAAACGGCATATAACATCTTCCAAAAATATCAATTGTTTGTACTTTAGTCACATCCACTAATCACACTAATG
>NW_007424838.1:0-504 GCF_000475195.1 Diaphorina citri
TTTTTTTTTTTCGGTAAAACTTTAGAGGCCTATCAGGCTTTTGAGTTTTTAGCTGAAAAAAGTTTTTAGTTAGACTCTTGTTTTAACTTTTGATAGGCCTATCAGGTTTTAGTGTGTATTATTTTAACTTTTTAATGTACTTATTAGGCAGTCTTATACTCTTAACTGTGGGGGAAAAACAAATAATGATTATTATCTCTCTAAATTAGTCAAGTATGTATTTATTTAATCATGGTCATGGTATACTATAAATTTCATTGTAATCGGTCAAGTTATAAAATTTAAAACGGTCCAACAATACATCTAATCTGTTGAGAAATAAATTTGTCAAGAAAAGCAATAAATAAGGTATTGGAAAAAGAGGAGAAGGAGGAATGGATATTGTTAGAGGAGGAGAACTATCGATAGTCAGCGCCATCGATAGTTATCGATAGTTTTTTTATTACATATTTTCCTTGTTTCTAAAGGTCTTATCCCCCAAAAAGACCTAACCTAACCTAATTT
>NW_007424839.1:0-504 GCF_000475195.1 Diaphorina citri
TTTATTTTAATGTTCTTTTCTCATTCGTTTTTGACCAATTTCTTAATTTTATTCTCTGTTCGAAAGTTCTCCAGTCCTATAACCACAGGAACCTTCACAAAGCCTTGTTGTTCCTGTGGCAATATTGATCTCAACTCCACACAAACTATGCAGATCACCCTTTCTTCAGATACACAGAACTGAACTCTAGCTCACTGCCTTGGTGAAGGAGTGAAACACTTCGGAAATGTCTTCATTTCAAGCTGCCAATAGAGGTAAGAATAAGCATTCATACTTTTAGGTCAGTGGAGATAGGGGTAATTATGCAGAAGTCACGTCCGTGGAAAAGAAAGCTCCTTTTTGTATTTAACCTAACAATATAATAACACTAATAACTGCTCTAATTGTGAAAACTCCTTTTTGCGTTTAACCTAACCCTATAATAACACAGGTCACTGCTTGTTTCTGCCAGTTCCTTTGGTAACAATCTTTCACTGACGTGACTTCTGCACAAGTACCAAGATG
>NW_007424840.1:0-504 GCF_000475195.1 Diaphorina citri
CCATTTTGTATATGTATGTACATAATCATATATATACATACCTACCTATATACTCTGTTTAATCTTCTGTAGATACATTCAGGTATCATTGTATATAGGTACAACACTAATCATCACTTGTGTTTGTTATTCTAATGGCCTGTGAAGTCCCCCTCCTTCTCCTTCCTTCAGTCTGGTCTCCTCTCAGATATTCTCATCATAATTTAGATGAGACTGGTTGTATTTACCCGATAGGTATTTCACCAATGGTTGATACACGAATTATACGTTAGGATTTACGTACCTATACCTATAGTTACGTACCTATAGGTAAAATGCGTCAGGATTAGAATTCACTTCGTTCAACTATACGTACATCATACAAATCCAAAGCTGTATCCACAACATATTCGATCAACCCACCTACCTTTGTATCTGTACTTTTTTTCTATCTTTAGTACCCAACTTAACTTTGTCTTTTTTTTTTTTTTTTTTTTTTTTTTTTTTTAAACGTTTTTAAAAAAA
>NW_007424841.1:0-10479 GCF_000475195.1 Diaphorina citri
GTTCGCTGCCGGATTCGATTCTTCCAGTAACATTTTCCTCGGGGTAAGTTGAAATTAGAAATGTTAGAACATAGCCAGGGGTGTCCACTAACCTTACCTTCGGGAGCCGCAACCCCATAAAGCCAATGTGTGGCGAGCAACGCCGCAGGCGAAATTTTTGAAAAATTTTGTCTACAATCTTCAGAATTCAGTCTCGTGGCAATTCTGATCTTCAGAGAAATTTTTCAACAAGAATGAACCATGATTAAAGAGTTGCACAATATCGTTGTTGTGTATGATGGTGGTTTCGAACCAGTGTATTTCTGTTCCGAAAAAGAATCTAACTTATGTTAGACATAAATTCTTTACAAGAGATCAACAGGAGGGTGAGTCCGTTGAGAATTACGTAGCTGTGCTGAACAAAATGTCTTATGATTGCGAGTTTGAGAAGTTAAGAGAAGATTTGGTGAAAGATATATTGATTGAAGCTAGACAATAAGTCTTTGCAGTTAGAAGAAGTCATTTCCAAGCTCACTGATCATTTTGTTCCGAAAAAGAATCTAACTTATGTTAGACATAAGTTCTTTACAAGAGATCAACAGGAGGGTGAGTCCGTTGAGAATTATGTAGCTGTGCTGAACAAAATGTCCTATGATTGCGAGTTTGAGAAGTTAAGAGAAGATTTGGTGAAAGATATATTGATTGAAGCTAGACAATAAGTCTTTGCAGTTAGAAGAAGTCATTTCCAAGCTCACTGATCATTTTGTTCCGAAAAAGAATCTAACTTATGTTAGACATAAGTTCTTTACAAGAGATCAACAGGAGGGTGAGTCCGTTGAGAATTATGTAGCTGTGCTGAACAAAATGTCCTATGATTGCGAGTTTGAGAAGTTAAGAGAAGATTTGGTGAAAGATATATTGATTGAAGCTAGACAATAAGTCTTTGCAGTTAGAAGAAGTCATTTCCAAGCTCACTGATCATTTTGTTCCGAAAAAGAATCTAACTTATGTTAGACATAAGTTCTTTACAAGAGATCAACAGGAGGGTGAGTCCGTTGAGAATTATGTAGCTGTGCTGAACAAAATGTCCTATGATTGCGAGTTTGAGAAGTTAAGAGAAGATTTGGTGAAAGATATATTGATTGAAGCTAGACAATAAGTCTTTGCAGTTAGAAGAAGTCATTTCCAAGCTCACTGATCATTTTGTTCCGAAAAAGAATCTAACTTATGTTAGACATAAGTTCTTTACAAGAGATCAACAGGAGGGTGAGTCCGTTGAGAATTATGTAGCTGTGCTGAACAAAATGTCCTATGATTGCGAGTTTGAGAAGTTAAGAGAAGATTTGGTGAAAGATATATTGATTGAAGCTAGACAATAAGTCTTTGCAGTTAGAAGAAGTCATTTCCAAGCTCACTGATCATTTTGTTCCGAAAAAGAATCTAACTTATGTTAGACATAAGTTCTTTACAAGAGATCAACAGGAGGGTGAGTCCGTTGAGAATTATGTAGCTGTGCTGAACAAAATGTCCTATGATTGCGAGTTTGAGAAGTTAAGAGAAGATTTGGTGAAAGATATATTGATTGAAGCTAGACAATAAGTCTTTGCAGTTAGAAGAAGTCATTTCCAAGCTCACTGATCATTTTGTTCCGAAAAAGAATCTAACTTATGTTAGACATAAGTTCTTTACAAGAGATCAACAGGAGGGTGAGTCCGTTGAGAATTATGTAGCTGTGCTGAACAAAATGTCCTATGATTGCGAGTTTGAGAAGTTAAGAGAAGATTTGGTGAAAGATATATTGATTGAAGCTAGACAATAAGTCTTTGCAGTTAGAAGAAGTCATTTCCAAGCTCACTGATCATTTTGTTCCGAAAAAGAATCTAACTTATGTTAGACATAAGTTCTTTACAAGAGATCAACAGGAGGGTGAGTCCGTTGAGAATTATGTAGCTGTGCTGAACAAAATGTCCTATGATTGCGAGTTTGAGAAGTTAAGAGAAGATTTGGTGAAAGATATATTGATTGAAGCTAGACAATAAGTCTTTGCAGTTAGAAGAAGTCATTTCCAAGCTCACTGATCATTTTGTTCCGAAAAAGAATCTAACTTATGTTAGACATAAGTTCTTTACAAGAGATCAACAGGAGGGTGAGTCCGTTGAGAATTATGTAGCTGTGCTGAACAAAATGTCCTATGATTGCGAGTTTGAGAAGTTAAGAGAAGATTTGGTGAAAGATATATTGATTGAAGCTAGACAATAAGTCTTTGCAGTTAGAAGAAGTCATTTCCAAGCTCACTGATCATTTTGTTCCGAAAAAGAATCTAACTTATGTTAGACATAAGTTCTTTACAAGAGATCAACAGGAGGGTGAGTCCGTTGAGAATTATGTAGCTGTGCTGAACAAAATGTCCTATGATTGCGAGTTTGAGAAGTTAAGAGAAGATTTGGTGAAAGATATATTGATTGAAGCTAGACAATAAGTCTTTGCAGTTAGAAGAAGTCATTTCCAAGCTCACTGATCATTTTGTTCCGAAAAAGAATCTAACTTATGTTAGACATAAGTTCTTTACAAGAGATCAACAGGAGGGTGAGTCCGTTGAGAATTATGTAGCTGTGCTGAACAAAATGTCCTATGATTGCGAGTTTGAGAAGTTAAGAGAAGATTTGGTGAAAGATATATTGATTGAAGCTAGACAATAAGTCTTTGCAGTTAGAAGAAGTCATTTCCAAGCTCACTGATCATTTTGTTCCGAAAAAGAATCTAACTTATGTTAGACATAAGTTCTTTACAAGAGATCAACAGGAGGGTGAGTCCGTTGAGAATTATGTAGCTGTGCTGAACAAAATGTCCTATGATTGCGAGTTTGAGAAGTTAAGAGAAGATTTGGTGAAAGATATATTGATTGAAGCTAGACAATAAGTCTTTGCAGTTAGAAGAAGTCATTTCCAAGCTCACTGATCATTTTGTTCCGAAAAAGAATCTAACTTATGTTAGACATAAGTTCTTTACAAGAGATCAACAGGAGGGTGAGTCCGTTGAGAATTATGTAGCTGTGCTGAACAAAATGTCCTATGATTGCGAGTTTGAGAAGTTAAGAGAAGATTTGGTGAAAGATATATTGATTGAAGCTAGACAATAAGTCTTTGCAGTTAGAAGAAGTCATTTCCAAGCTCACTGATCATTTTGTTCCGAAAAAGAATCTAACTTATGTTAGACATAAGTTCTTTACAAGAGATCAACAGGAGGGTGAGTCCGTTGAGAATTATGTAGCTGTGCTGAACAAAATGTCCTATGATTGCGAGTTTGAGAAGTTAAGAGAAGATTTGGTGAAAGATATATTGATTGAAGCTAGACAATAAGTCTTTGCAGTTAGAAGAAGTCATTTCCAAGCTCACTGATCATTTTGTTCCGAAAAAGAATCTAACTTATGTTAGACATAAGTTCTTTACAAGAGATCAACAGGAGGGTGAGTCCGTTGAGAATTATGTAGCTGTGCTGAACAAAATGTCCTATGATTGCGAGTTTGAGAAGTTAAGAGAAGATTTGGTGAAAGATATATTGATTGAAGCTAGACAATAAGTCTTTGCAGTTAGAAGAAGTCATTTCCAAGCTCACTGATCATTTTGTTCCGAAAAAGAATCTAACTTATGTTAGACATAAGTTCTTTACAAGAGATCAACAGGAGGGTGAGTCCGTTGAGAATTATGTAGCTGTGCTGAACAAAATGTCCTATGATTGCGAGTTTGAGAAGTTAAGAGAAGATTTGGTGAAAGATATATTGATTGAAGCTAGACAATAAGTCTTTGCAGTTAGAAGAAGTCATTTCCAAGCTCACTGATCATTTTGTTCCGAAAAAGAATCTAACTTATGTTAGACATAAGTTCTTTACAAGAGATCAACAGGAGGGTGAGTCCGTTGAGAATTATGTAGCTGTGCTGAACAAAATGTCCTATGATTGCGAGTTTGAGAAGTTAAGAGAAGATTTGGTGAAAGATATATTGATTGAAGCTAGACAATAAGTCTTTGCAGTTAGAAGAAGTCATTTCCAAGCTCACTGATCATTTTGTTCCGAAAAAGAATCTAACTTATGTTAGACATAAGTTCTTTACAAGAGATCAACAGGAGGGTGAGTCCGTTGAGAATTATGTAGCTGTGCTGAACAAAATGTCCTATGATTGCGAGTTTGAGAAGTTAAGAGAAGATTTGGTGAAAGATATATTGATTGAAGCTAGACAATAAGTCTTTGCAGTTAGAAGAAGTCATTTCCAAGCTCACTGATCATTTTGTTCCGAAAAAGAATCTAACTTATGTTAGACATAAGTTCTTTACAAGAGATCAACAGGAGGGTGAGTCCGTTGAGAATTATGTAGCTGTGCTGAACAAAATGTCCTATGATTGCGAGTTTGAGAAGTTAAGAGAAGATTTGGTGAAAGATATATTGATTGAAGCTAGACAATAAGTCTTTGCAGTTAGAAGAAGTCATTTCCAAGCTCACTGATCATTTTGTTCCGAAAAAGAATCTAACTTATGTTAGACATAAGTTCTTTACAAGAGATCAACAGGAGGGTGAGTCCGTTGAGAATTATGTAGCTGTGCTGAACAAAATGTCCTATGATTGCGAGTTTGAGAAGTTAAGAGAAGATTTGGTGAAAGATATATTGATTGAAGCTAGACAATAAGTCTTTGCAGTTAGAAGAAGTCATTTCCAAGCTCACTGATCATTTTGTTCCGAAAAAGAATCTAACTTATGTTAGACATAAGTTCTTTACAAGAGATCAACAGGAGGGTGAGTCCGTTGAGAATTATGTAGCTGTGCTGAACAAAATGTCCTATGATTGCGAGTTTGAGAAGTTAAGAGAAGATTTGGTGAAAGATATATTGATTGAAGCTAGACAATAAGTCTTTGCAGTTAGAAGAAGTCATTTCCAAGCTCACTGATCATTTTGTTCCGAAAAAGAATCTAACTTATGTTAGACATAAGTTCTTTACAAGAGATCAACAGGAGGGTGAGTCCGTTGAGAATTATGTAGCTGTGCTGAACAAAATGTCCTATGATTGCGAGTTTGAGAAGTTAAGAGAAGATTTGGTGAAAGATATATTGATTGAAGCTAGACAATAAGTCTTTGCAGTTAGAAGAAGTCATTTCCAAGCTCACTGATCATTTTGTTCCGAAAAAGAATCTAACTTATGTTAGACATAAGTTCTTTACAAGAGATCAACAGGAGGGTGAGTCCGTTGAGAATTATGTAGCTGTGCTGAACAAAATGTCCTATGATTGCGAGTTTGAGAAGTTAAGAGAAGATTTGGTGAAAGATATATTGATTGAAGCTAGACAATAAGTCTTTGCAGTTAGAAGAAGTCATTTCCAAGCTCACTGATCATTTTGTTCCGAAAAAGAATCTAACTTATGTTAGACATAAGTTCTTTACAAGAGATCAACAGGAGGGTGAGTCCGTTGAGAATTATGTAGCTGTGCTGAACAAAATGTCCTATGATTGCGAGTTTGAGAAGTTAAGAGAAGATTTGGTGAAAGATATATTGATTGAAGCTAGACAATAAGTCTTTGCAGTTAGAAGAAGTCATTTCCAAGCTCACTGATCATTTTGTTCCGAAAAAGAATCTAACTTATGTTAGACATAAGTTCTTTACAAGAGATCAACAGGAGGGTGAGTCCGTTGAGAATTATGTAGCTGTGCTGAACAAAATGTCCTATGATTGCGAGTTTGAGAAGTTAAGAGAAGATTTGGTGAAAGATATATTGATTGAAGCTAGACAATAAGTCTTTGCAGTTAGAAGAAGTCATTTCCAAGCTCACTGATCATTTTGTTCCGAAAAAGAATCTAACTTATGTTAGACATAAGTTCTTTACAAGAGATCAACAGGAGGGTGAGTCCGTTGAGAATTATGTAGCTGTGCTGAACAAAATGTCCTATGATTGCGAGTTTGAGAAGTTAAGAGAAGATTTGGTGAAAGATATATTGATTGAAGCTAGACAATAAGTCTTTGCAGTTAGAAGAAGTCATTTCCAAGCTCACTGATCATTTTGTTCCGAAAAAGAATCTAACTTATGTTAGACATAAGTTCTTTACAAGAGATCAACAGGAGGGTGAGTCCGTTGAGAATTATGTAGCTGTGCTGAACAAAATGTCCTATGATTGCGAGTTTGAGAAGTTAAGAGAAGATTTGGTGAAAGATATATTGATTGAAGCTAGACAATAAGTCTTTGCAGTTAGAAGAAGTCATTTCCAAGCTCACTGATCATTTTGTTCCGAAAAAGAATCTAACTTATGTTAGACATAAGTTCTTTACAAGAGATCAACAGGAGGGTGAGTCCGTTGAGAATTATGTAGCTGTGCTGAACAAAATGTCCTATGATTGCGAGTTTGAGAAGTTAAGAGAAGATTTGGTGAAAGATATATTGATTGAAGCTAGACAATAAGTCTTTGCAGTTAGAAGAAGTCATTTCCAAGCTCACTGATCATTTTGTTCCGAAAAAGAATCTAACTTATGTTAGACATAAGTTCTTTACAAGAGATCAACAGGAGGGTGAGTCCGTTGAGAATTATGTAGCTGTGCTGAACAAAATGTCCTATGATTGCGAGTTTGAGAAGTTAAGAGAAGATTTGGTGAAAGATATATTGATTGAAGCTAGACAATAAGTCTTTGCAGTTAGAAGAAGTCATTTCCAAGCTCACTGATCATTTTGTTCCGAAAAAGAATCTAACTTATGTTAGACATAAGTTCTTTACAAGAGATCAACAGGAGGGTGAGTCCGTTGAGAATTATGTAGCTGTGCTGAACAAAATGTCCTATGATTGCGAGTTTGAGAAGTTAAGAGAAGATTTGGTGAAAGATATATTGATTGAAGCTAGACAATAAGTCTTTGCAGTTAGAAGAAGTCATTTCCAAGCTCACTGATCATTTTGTTCCGAAAAAGAATCTAACTTATGTTAGACATAAGTTCTTTACAAGAGATCAACAGGAGGGTGAGTCCGTTGAGAATTATGTAGCTGTGCTGAACAAAATGTCCTATGATTGCGAGTTTGAGAAGTTAAGAGAAGATTTGGTGAAAGATATATTGATTGAAGCTAGACAATAAGTCTTTGCAGTTAGAAGAAGTCATTTCCAAGCTCACTGATCATTTTGTTCCGAAAAAGAATCTAACTTATGTTAGACATAAGTTCTTTACAAGAGATCAACAGGAGGGTGAGTCCGTTGAGAATTATGTAGCTGTGCTGAACAAAATGTCCTATGATTGCGAGTTTGAGAAGTTAAGAGAAGATTTGGTGAAAGATATATTGATTGAAGCTAGACAATAAGTCTTTGCAGTTAGAAGAAGTCATTTCCAAGCTCACTGATCATTTTGTTCCGAAAAAGAATCTAACTTATGTTAGACATAAGTTCTTTACAAGAGATCAACAGGAGGGTGAGTCCGTTGAGAATTATGTAGCTGTGCTGAACAAAATGTCCTATGATTGCGAGTTTGAGAAGTTAAGAGAAGATTTGGTGAAAGATATATTGATTGAAGCTAGACAATAAGTCTTTGCAGTTAGAAGAAGTCATTTCCAAGCTCACTGATCATTTTGTTCCGAAAAAGAATCTAACTTATGTTAGACATAAGTTCTTTACAAGAGATCAACAGGAGGGTGAGTCCGTTGAGAATTATGTAGCTGTGCTGAACAAAATGTCCTATGATTGCGAGTTTGAGAAGTTAAGAGAAGATTTGGTGAAAGATATATTGATTGAAGCTAGACAATAAGTCTTTGCAGTTAGAAGAAGTCATTTCCAAGCTCACTGATCATTTTGTTCCGAAAAAGAATCTAACTTATGTTAGACATAAGTTCTTTACAAGAGATCAACAGGAGGGTGAGTCCGTTGAGAATTATGTAGCTGTGCTGAACAAAATGTCCTATGATTGCGAGTTTGAGAAGTTAAGAGAAGATTTGGTGAAAGATATATTGATTGAAGCTAGACAATAAGTCTTTGCAGTTAGAAGAAGTCATTTCCAAGCTCACTGATCATTTTGTTCCGAAAAAGAATCTAACTTATGTTAGACATAAGTTCTTTACAAGAGATCAACAGGAGGGTGAGTCCGTTGAGAATTATGTAGCTGTGCTGAACAAAATGTCCTATGATTGCGAGTTTGAGAAGTTAAGAGAAGATTTGGTGAAAGATATATTGATTGAAGCTAGACAATAAGTCTTTGCAGTTAGAAGAAGTCATTTCCAAGCTCACTGATCATTTTGTTCCGAAAAAGAATCTAACTTATGTTAGACATAAGTTCTTTACAAGAGATCAACAGGAGGGTGAGTCCGTTGAGAATTATGTAGCTGTGCTGAACAAAATGTCCTATGATTGCGAGTTTGAGAAGTTAAGAGAAGATTTGGTGAAAGATATATTGATTGAAGCTAGACAATAAGTCTTTGCAGTTAGAAGAAGTCATTTCCAAGCTCACTGATCATTTTGTTCCGAAAAAGAATCTAACTTATGTTAGACATAAGTTCTTTACAAGAGATCAACAGGAGGGTGAGTCCGTTGAGAATTATGTAGCTGTGCTGAACAAAATGTCCTATGATTGCGAGTTTGAGAAGTTAAGAGAAGATTTGGTGAAAGATATATTGATTGAAGCTAGACAATAAGTCTTTGCAGTTAGAAGAAGTCATTTCCAAGCTCACTGATCATTTTGTTCCGAAAAAGAATCTAACTTATGTTAGACATAAGTTCTTTACAAGAGATCAACAGGAGGGTGAGTCCGTTGAGAATTATGTAGCTGTGCTGAACAAAATGTCCTATGATTGCGAGTTTGAGAAGTTAAGAGAAGATTTGGTGAAAGATATATTGATTGAAGCTAGACAATAAGTCTTTGCAGTTAGAAGAAGTCATTTCCAAGCTCACTGATCATTTTGTTCCGAAAAAGAATCTAACTTATGTTAGACATAAGTTCTTTACAAGAGATCAACAGGAGGGTGAGTCCGTTGAGAATTATGTAGCTGTGCTGAACAAAATGTCCTATGATTGCGAGTTTGAGAAGTTAAGAGAAGATTTGGTGAAAGATATATTGATTGAAGCTAGACAATAAGTCTTTGCAGTTAGAAGAAGTCATTTCCAAGCTCACTGATCATTTTGTTCCGAAAAAGAATCTAACTTATGTTAGACATAAGTTCTTTACAAGAGATCAACAGGAGGGTGAGTCCGTTGAGAATTATGTAGCTGTGCTGAACAAAATGTCCTATGATTGCGAGTTTGAGAAGTTAAGAGAAGATTTGGTGAAAGATATATTGATTGAAGCTAGACAATAAGTCTTTGCAGTTAGAAGAAGTCATTTCCAAGCTCACTGATCATTTTGTTCCGAAAAAGAATCTAACTTATGTTAGACATAAGTTCTTTACAAGAGATCAACAGGAGGGTGAGTCCGTTGAGAATTATGTAGCTGTGCTGAACAAAATGTCCTATGATTGCGAGTTTGAGAAGTTAAGAGAAGATTTGGTGAAAGATATATTGATTGAAGCTAGACAATAAGTCTTTGCAGTTAGAAGAAGTCATTTCCAAGCTCACTGATCATTTTGTTCCGAAAAAGAATCTAACTTATGTTAGACATAAGTTCTTTACAAGAGATCAACAGGAGGGTGAGTCCGTTGAGAATTATGTAGCTGTGCTGAACAAAATGTCCTATGATTGCGAGTTTGAGAAGTTAAGAGAAGATTTGGTGAAAGATATATTGATTGAAGCTAGACAATAAGTCTTTGCAGTTAGAAGAAGTCATTTCCAAGCTCACTGATCATTTTGTTCCGAAAAAGAATCTAACTTATGTTAGACATAAGTTCTTTACAAGAGATCAACAGGAGGGTGAGTCCGTTGAGAATTATGTAGCTGTGCTGAACAAAATGTCCTATGATTGCGAGTTTGAGAAGTTAAGAGAAGATTTGGTGAAAGATATATTGATTGAAGCTAGACAATAAGTCTTTGCAGTTAGAAGAAGTCATTTCCAAGCTCACTCAAGTGGTGGGAATACACAGGGCTAGGATAGGCTAAGCTTGAAGAATAACAAAAATAAACGAATCAAATCAATTTCTTCGTTTATTTTTTCCATTTTCCAAGCTTGTCCTGGCCTAGCCTAGCCATATGTATAACCACCACTTCAAATATGAAGAGCGGGAGTGGAATCACTAACACAAAACAATATGGAGATTTTGCACTTCACAATAACCATTACAAAAACTACCGACTTTTGGTTTTTGACCATTTTTGCTCATGCGCAGAATTCACAGAAAAGTGTCTCCATTCTAATGATTACGGGGACGTGCAAAATCCCTAGGGAATTTAAGGGAAAAAAATAATCTAGTGTCATCATCACACGCATTATGTAAAACTGCCGAGATTACGTCTGAGCGTATGAAAACATTGGACAGTGCGACGACTCCAGCAAAAGGCGTTAAAGAAGAGCCTGTGTATTACGTTCAGAGGTCCAATGTTGAGAAGCCTAGAAATACTCCTCATGGA
>NW_007424842.1:0-504 GCF_000475195.1 Diaphorina citri
GTTCCGTTCAACAAATCAACACATAATAGAAATTTTCCTGATCAGATTTTCGGGGGCCACTCAGGACTCAGGGGCCCCCTTTCCTCATTTTCCCGAGATATTTGGATACCTCTGTTTAGGCCAATAGACGCCCTAATTGCAGTAGTGTTTACAAACAAAACATAATTGCAGGACGCATCTGCTAATCAAAATTTTCCTCTGCTTAAATCTCAACTAATGATGATTACTCATATGCCAATACGTACGTCCCTATTGCGAAATCTGTATCGATATGCCCACACCATTTCATTCAAATTGAGTTGTGGAATATCGATTATTTTGGAGAATCGATGTTTTTAAGAATTGCCTACGTCCCTATTGTGAAATCTGTATCGATATGCCCACACCAGTTCATTCAAATTGAGTTGTGGAATATCGATTATTTTTTAGAATCGATAATTTTTAAGAATTGACTGAATCGATTTTTTAACACTAAGTAGGTAGGTTATTACTAAGGGTTTTCTT
>NW_007424843.1:0-504 GCF_000475195.1 Diaphorina citri
AATAATAATAGACTCTTGAGTGGAAGGTAGCCACTAGGCGAGGTTAACGCCGGAGGCGTTTTCTACCACCTAACCCTTCTTTTTTCTTCTTTTTTTAACAAAGATATGGCACGAAAACGGATTTTTAAAAATGAGTCGTAACTTCTATTCGTTAACTGAGAAGTCCACTAAAATAGAGTCACCATCACCTACTGCAGTACATCCGGTGCCGTTTATCCTAAACAGAGAACGTTCTCGGAACGGCTTATTTTGTCCTACATCCTCTCCTTTTTTTTTTTATTTCGGAACAATAACACCTTCCTCTTTCTTACAGTTCCCTCAAATCTATTCTTCTTTTTCTTCTTCTTCTTCTTCTTCTTTTTTTTCTCCTTCTTCTTCTTCTTCCTCCTAGCCTTTTCCTATTCAAATAGGGTCGGCATCTATCAAATCTATTAAAACAAAATAATAAAAATAAGTACACACTATAACATTAGTCCCAGATTACGGTCTACCTACAATAGCTCA
>NW_007424844.1:0-504 GCF_000475195.1 Diaphorina citri
CTTTAATAGAGATTCCTCCATTATCTTTAATAGAGGTTCCTGCTTCGTGAGCAGTGAGCAGTTTTCCCATCAGATCAGGGTTTACTTTAATAGAGATTCCTCCATTACCTTTAATAGATGTTCCTATGTGCCTCATTACCAGCTCCACCATGAGATCACAGTTTACCTTTAATAGAGATTCCTCCATTACCTTTAATAGAGGTTCCTCGATTACCTACCTTTATTAATAGAGGTTCCGTCTTCATAAGATCAGAGATCAAAGATCCCTTCTTTCATGAAACCAGAAGTATCGTGTGTTGCTGGTTTTCTGCTAGTAAATGGGTCAAATTGGACCTTAGGGACTCTTTTTCTGAACGAGTTTTACTGTTCACTGAGAATGATGTAGGATGTAGGTCACTACTTGTAAGTATATGTCTGAATTTCTCATACGTAGGTTCTTTTCAACTTTGGTTTGCTTCAACAAAAGGTTTGAAGTGCTAAATTCCACTCTCAACTGGTGATGGA
>NW_007424845.1:0-504 GCF_000475195.1 Diaphorina citri
TAGAGAGAAAGTCTAACGGACCAGGGCTAGATGGTCAGGGATTTCTTCTTTCTCTAAGTCAAGGACATCTGGACCTTCCATATCTTCTTGATTTCTTTCATCAACTTCTCATTAAACTTCTTCTCTGATATCAACTTGAACTTCTCTTTCGTCAACTTTTTCTTCTTCTCTTTCATCAAATTCCTATATTCTACCTACTTCTTTGTAATGTTCATCTCGTACTTTCCTTGTTTATTCTTCTGACTCCTTTCTCCTCTTATTCTTCCTTGTCTTTTCCTCTCAAATCTATTCCTTCCTTGTTGTCTTCTTCGTACTTTCATCGTCATTAAAAATCTCCCCTTCTTCTTTTGGCTCCTTATCATTTTCTTCTTTTTGTTCTCAATTGATTCGGTTTTTTCGTCTACTTCTTCTTCTTCTTCTTCTTCTTCTTCTTCTTCTTCTTCTTCTTCTTCTTCTTCTTCTTCTTTCCCTACTTTTATTCTCCCATATACGACTATTCTCTCA
>NW_007424846.1:0-504 GCF_000475195.1 Diaphorina citri
TTTTGATTTCAGAATTAATTAATTTTAATCCATTACTATCTTTATACATAAGTTGACCTATTGCTTGGAGTGTCCACAGGCGGAAACCTTGAATGAACGTCTTCTTACCTGATAGCAACATGTCTGCATATTGCTAGCGTGAGTGTCTGGAAGATGGAAATGGTGTGAAGCAGTTGAGAGAAGTGCATGTGAATAAGGATGAACAAGGAGCCTGCATACGTGAAGTACAGTTTGCTTCGGACATGCACGAAGTACATGTAGATGGAGAATGGGACATACTCAAGCATGACCAGGAGGTCCGTGACAGCTAGTCCTGTCAGTATTCGGTTGATGGGAGTTGCAGAGAGCTCCTTGTGTGTGAGGACAACAATATTGAGCAAGTTGGCAACAATACCAAACGTGCATACCATGAGACTCAAGATCCCGTGGATTTCACTCTTGTACACATCCCCTATTGCTCGAATATCACTGTTGCAGAAACAAGTACTAATGGTACCTCGCAAT
>NW_007424847.1:0-504 GCF_000475195.1 Diaphorina citri
TTGTGTTCGCAATAGGATCGGTAGCCATTTTGAATCACCAGGGCGGCCTTCGTCCGTTGTTTGTAGTAAGCGTACTAAGAGAGGAAAGAGAATTTTTAATTCTTTCAGGTAGAATCAAACAAATATTCATTGCACATATAAAAAGAAAAAAAATCTGGTGTGAACATCACACGACTTAAAAAAAAGTCTGTTAAATAAAATAAAAATGAAAGCCGTTTCTTTGTATTATTATAATTATCACAACTTTGGTGCTCACTGGAGCATTGTAGGATTTTCCAAATGTCTCAATAATCTTAAAATCCTACCATGCTGGCACCGGTCGCTATGCGCATTTACGTTACATGACTACTCTTTTTCCTCACGAGGCTGGGTGGGCCCCGCAACAGCCAGTCACGGAATCAATCATTTGCATGTTACTTTTTTTATGACAGGATAGGAAAAAGCCAACCGTTCCGAGAAAGATCCTTATCCTGTTTAGCATAAAGTCCGCTTCGAACGGGAATC
>NW_007424848.1:0-504 GCF_000475195.1 Diaphorina citri
ATTTCTCCTTCCCCTCCTTGTATTCTCGTATTCCAATGCACACAACCTAGATTAGTAAACAAATTTGATTACAAGTTTCCCAACACACACCCCCAACAGTATTCACCATTTCTTAGAACTTGGGAGCCCTCACAATCCTCACATTGATATTCTCCAGCTATGGAGTTGCCTTCCAAGAAGTATTAAATCTGCTGTACCAGCAAGAAAAGTTATACATATATCTGCCGCACACAAACTTACGACAAAAACTTTGAATCCAACACTAAAGTCTCACTTGTTTATTTCCACAGACACACATTGTACAAATGTAGATTGTATATGTACAAGTTGTACAACCCCAAATTTCAACTTACGGAAACAAACAAACTATTTCGTTCGCTCATCGCTTTCTCTAATATTACTTTTCTAGTAATGTAATTGAGTCTCCCCCCTCATCTCCATCTTGTTGAATTCTTGTTTGTTCTCCCGCAATAGTGGTGTGGTTGAAATGGGAGCTAGGTAAGT
>NW_007424849.1:0-504 GCF_000475195.1 Diaphorina citri
AAGGCGTTAACCTCGCCTAGTGGTTGCCTTCCACTCAAGAGTCTATTATTATTATTATTATTATTATTATTATTATTACATTATTCAAAAGTTACAAACTAGCCATGCTGTGAAGAATAAACTGAGCTCTATTTGTTCAATTTTTACATATTATGAAAATGGTATTAATTTTATTTCAGATATAGATGAAGACCCTCAAACAGGTAAAGATCCTAAAATCCCTAAATCTACAAGTTTCCTACCGGGACGAAAGAGACTATTTCAGATATAGATGAAGACCCTCAAACAGGTAAAGATCCTAAAATCCCTAAATCTACAAGTTTCCTACCGGGACGAAAGAGACCGCGAGATCTCTATTCCACTACGATATATGTAAGTAAAGTACCTAAAAAGTAAAAAAAAAATCTCAATATGTTCAACTTTGGGTCCTTTTTTGAAACTGTTTCATAAACATTTTTGTTACAAATATAGGACCCTCTTGAAGTCAATTACCTCTTCATTCAG
>NW_007424850.1:0-504 GCF_000475195.1 Diaphorina citri
TGTATTTCACTCGGAAATGATCAGAACTTACCAAAACATACCTAATGATGTTATTATATATTATTTATTTTTTCACTCAGAAATGATCGGAACTTACCAAAACTTACCCTATGATGTTATTACGGTATTTTTCACTCGGAAATGTTCGGAACTTACCAAAACTTACCCAATGATGTTATTATGGTATTTTTTACCCGGAAATGTTTGGAACTTACCAAAACTTATCCCATGATGTTAACGGTATTTTCACTAGGAAATGGTCGGAACTTACTAAAACTTACCCAATGATGTTACTATGGCATTTTTAGCTCGGGAATGACCCGAACTTAGTAAAACTTACATAATGATGTTATTATGGTGTTTTCTCACTCGGAAACCACCCGAACTTACTAAAACGTACCCAAAGATACTACTATGGTGTTTTTTACTCAGAAATAACCCAAACTCACCAAACCTTACCAAATGATGTTACTATGCCTATTGTCTTTGTACTTTGTTGCGCTA
>NW_007424851.1:0-504 GCF_000475195.1 Diaphorina citri
GTCAACTCCGGAGTTTGGGTGAACCATTGGTTTTCAAACTCGCGAGTCAACAGAGGATGTTAGAAACCGGCCCTAAGTTGGAATTGGAACACTAGTACCTACGTTAGTTGAAGATTACCTAGGATCTTCATTCCCATGTTAAAAGGTACTTTTTACTACTATGGAGGAATAGATGAAATCCCAAATTGACTAACATAGCAGATGTGTAGGGCCAAAGCGGGACTTAAGAAGTCCAGGTAAATACTCTGAGCAGAAGGTAATCACAAGCTGGGATTGAACCTATGCACTCTAGTTTACCAGTCAAGTGTCTCAACTACTATGTTACTGAGGCATGTTCTATTTTTAAATAGACATGGTATGCTCTGGGGATGTTCACAGACCATGAAAGACCTCAGTTGGAAAACTTGGTATTATGTTTCAGAATTCGACACCAAACTCAACAACCATGTTGGACATACGACCAAATCACACAATTTATATCAACAATCTCAATGAGAAAGTGAA
>NW_007424852.1:0-504 GCF_000475195.1 Diaphorina citri
ATCGACGCGCCGAACTCCGGACCCAACGATCGGGAGATGATGAAATAGATACCGCCTGAAATCGGGAAGAAATAGAGATACCGCCTGAAATGGGAAGACATTTGTTATAGATGGGGGTAGGTACCTAAATACTGTTATAAAAAACTGGTAGGTAATTGCAATAGAAAAATGGGCAAAGGCACAGCGTGAAATAGGTGAATAAGATTCTTCTATCCCTCTTTCTGATTCTGTTCAGTTCTATTTTTCTAATCCCTTTTTCTCCCTCCTTTGTTTTTCTCCCTCTTTTTCTCCCAAATAAGGCCAAGGGAAAATGGCCCAATTAAAACATAGACCTCGCTTCCTTCGTCCAATAAGCACTTCTGATATCGACGTAGACACCCTGGTTTTCACCTATCTTGTTTCTTCATACACCAGATGCAATGAAAGTGTTCGAAAACATCAATTTTCCAGTGTCTTTATCTCGGTTCGTACCTACCTACATGTTTTCTCAATACAATGTTACTT
>NW_007424853.1:0-504 GCF_000475195.1 Diaphorina citri
CGCGTTCTTCTTGATCTCAGTCCATTCCTGACTCAATGTGTTGTACACAGACACCAGGGCTGGTTCAGAGTGCTGAGAGAGTTTCGATAGTCTTTGTTTTACCTCAGCTACACGCTCGCCCTCAACAAACCATGCCTGGAAGCATTAAATATTTTGACATTGGAAGAAAAATAGAATAAAGTCCCGGGTTCGAATCTCATCTTCGACAAAAATTTGCACTCGTTTCTCGATTGCAAATATTACAACGGGTTAATTTCTGGTCTTCTCGTGTTGACCCAGCACCTAAATACGGGATGTATCGTGTCTCTTCTCGCCCATCTGATGAGACATAATACGGGTTGGGCAGCTACGACACAGACCACACGAGTCTAATGTAGCAGTTGTTTCATTGCTATGAAATGAAAACAGCTGTGAAACACTCTTTTGTTATAGCTGGCACTCACCTTGTTTCTCTCAAGAATAGTGTTAACATCCTCATGTCTATTGAACGCTTGCTGTTCAGCG
>NW_007424854.1:0-504 GCF_000475195.1 Diaphorina citri
TCAAAGTCAAGTTCTGGTGCATGAGGAAAGTAATGTCAAGATCCAGAGCTAATGTATTCGCTCACCCAAGTATTATACCTCGATGGTTGAGCTCCTACATAAGACTCATGTTGTCTGTGTCGTAGCATGCCCATCCCGTAGTATGCCTCTCATCAGACGGGCGAGAAGAGACACAATACTCCAAAACATGTGAAGGACGATGGAAAATTTCAAAGAAAATTCAAGTGACAAAGAGAGGTGCAATGCAATACAATTACATATACGTAATTACGTACTTATACTCGTACAAATAAAAGCAACAGAAGGAATCATCAATGAAATCATGAAAGACACCCGAAGAGAATATTTGATCAAAAGCTCATCTTTGAAGTCAGCAAATTCTTCTCTTGTGTAGGTAATTAGGTAATGTAATTGTAACTATTCATAAATTATCATCATCAAAGGACGCTCATTATCTGAGTATATTTTCTTTAACCTATTTTCCTTCTTTACTGTTTGTCTTAG
>NW_007424855.1:0-504 GCF_000475195.1 Diaphorina citri
GCATATGGTTCCATGGCTTGTTCTACAAACTAAAATGAGGAAAGAAAAGTACAGAGTCGTTCATGGAATAGGGCCATGATGTCACGACGGTAAATATGTAGATTGGCGGTGAGCAATAGGTTGTACCTATGCGCATCCTCAGTGGTGTAGTGGACTCTGGATCTGGAGATAAGTGATCAGAGTCCAAGTCATGTCATAAAATTTAGTTTACTCTTGATCTGGAGGTGTATTAAGCGGCGAACGACAAGGGTAGTAAGTATTTAGGTATGATTAATACAATTAAAAAGCCCTTATAATATTTTCTTTCCCTTATTATGTAGATTTCTCTACGGGTGTTGCCAACAATGGTCTCATCCATTTGAGAAAGCAGCTCACAAAAAATGTGACGCTACCAAAGGGGAAGTAAGGTCCATGTACACGGTATGGAGTATGGAGCAGAGACTAAAGTGTGGAATATGGTGCCCCCTTATCAGTAGTGGATTTTGTGGACTTGAAGTTTGGAGG
>NW_007424856.1:0-504 GCF_000475195.1 Diaphorina citri
CTGTAGTTTTGTATATTAAATTACCCATTTGGAGAATACCTTTATTAAGATGGAACATTGGTGAGGCAATTAAATCAATTTGATTTCATCAATTACAAATAACAGATAAAAGGGAATGAAAGAAAGAGAGACAGAGAGAGAGAGAGAGAGAGAGACAGAGACTAAACTTTCGCGAGGTTGGAAAGAGGTCTCTTTTCTTTTAATCGCGATTGTCTTTCGAAGTGCAAACATTCCCCACAAACTACGACGCGTACTACGAAAGAAAGAATGTGTGAATAGCCTCGTAAATCATTTCCTTAAGAATTGAGATGAGCAAGTCTGGTGCCATTACGTGAAATCAACTGCAAGAATATTGACGTAACCCTCTACAGACTCTACACGCCACGTATATCGGGATCATCTGCTTTACTATTGGGTGAGTGTCGCATAATGGTCCATTGACCAATATTGCGTCACTGAGATGGACTACAACACGAAAATGAATATTCGACCAAGGATGAATTT
>NW_007424857.1:0-504 GCF_000475195.1 Diaphorina citri
TCCAAAAAATCTGTCACTGAAATGAACAAACGGATTGCTACATTTTCAACTATGACACCTTGTGAATTTGGTCGTAAATGTAGGGACTTTAGTGAAGTTAAAAGGTGGAAAGCGATAGAGTTCAGAACATTTTTAATTTACATTGGTATGTGCTGTTTTCATGGCCTTTTGAAGCAGGAGCAATATGATAACTTCATGCTTCTCTCTGTTGCTTGTCATTGTTTTTTAAATCCATGTTCCACATTCAATGGTTGCATTGCTAAAAAAATGATGCAAGATTTTGTTCATACATTCTCACAAATATATGGATCTTTCTTAGTTTCACACAATGTCCATGGACTTTTACATGTCTATGATGATTATAAGGTTTTTGGTTGCCTTGACTCTTATAGTACATTTCCATTTGAGAATTTTCTTCAAAAAATTAAAAATGCTCTGAGGAAAAGAGAAAAGCCCCTCGAACAAATTGTCAAAAGGCATTCTGAAGGTTTGTTTTTAATGCCT
>NW_007424858.1:0-504 GCF_000475195.1 Diaphorina citri
AGACTCAATATTGGAGGAACTCACTTTCTCACCACCCGCACCACACTGGCCAGAGACCCCAACTCATTCCTGTACAGATTGTGTCGAGAAGAATCGGATCTGATATCGGAGAAAGTGAGTAACACCAACTATAACTGACGGACTGACTTGTCAACTGTACCTTTTAATTAAACATGCTTCCCATTACGGGGCATTACTTGGGCCTAGTTACCTTGGAGGGTAGTGCAGCTACCTTGTAAGCACAAGATTTTGGGTTTGAGTCCCACCTGGGGTAACCTTTATTCTTATCAGATAAGGTTTGTTCTTGGAACCTGTGGCTTTCTTCTATCCTGTCCTCCTCTCTTTAATTACCAAATGATAAGGTCACGGGCACGGTTGGTCCAGTGGTAACAAGCTTGCTTGCCATGCAGAAGGTCCCAGGTTTGAATCCCACCATCAACAAAAATTTGTTCTCATTTTTCGATTGCAAATATTTCAACAGGTTACTTTCTGGTGTACTCATGT
>NW_007424859.1:0-504 GCF_000475195.1 Diaphorina citri
ATGCTTTCATTTAACTTGGGTCAAATACTGTCACACTCTTGGAGACAATTTTACTGGGCTGTTTTCCTTGAAACATACCTACATTTGTACTCATCAATCCTGGGATTGGTTGGTAGGTCTCCACGCTTCTCTATCTGACGCCTTCCTCTTCATCACCTGGGTGGGTTTTACCCGTTGATTTGTTAATCAATCAATCAATCAATCAATCAATCAATCACCGTGTATGATCTGGATCCGGAGTATCTCACTACTTGACTGATGTAATCCAAGCGTGGCCTTCCTCGTCCTTGCTCTCCTTCTTGCTTTCCTTCAATAATAGATACCATGAACTCCTGGTCACATTTGTACTATTTAGGTAATTAATTCCCTACGTACCTATGCATATGATAGACATCATGTATCTTGGATGACTGTAGGGAGGTCCAGGCCTTGGGATTTCAAAGAAATACTCAAAGAAATACCAATTAAGGGTTAAGGGTATACCTATTATTCCCCATTATCTAA
>NW_007424860.1:0-504 GCF_000475195.1 Diaphorina citri
CACCAACATGGTATGTTTCGTGTTCTCAAGCACCTTCCTAGCTACGCCTATAGCGTTCTTGACACGTCTTAGCGCCGCAACAGCGCCTATGTTCATACGTGTCCCATCCATTATCATCGCGTCCAGTGTGGTTTCTCCTGTTGGAGTGAAACAGAAAGGTTGTTAAGGTGTGTCCACACATAGTCGACCGGCTGCCAACATAGATCGATGTCGACTGAACCGTCCACACTGCCTCGACAACATGGATCACCTCGTCGATCGACGGCTGGTCGACTATGTTTAGACTTACTTTATCATGTACACTCGTCGCTGTGCTGAAAGCCCAGAAGAGGTTAGCTAGTAGCTGCGGGAGACACTAAAAGTGCACAGAAAAAAAGACGGAAGAACACGCGAGGACTAGAAAGTTACGAAAATGAAATATTAACAGATGGACTTTCAACACAGCAACGAGTGTCCATGATTTTCAGAGCCTGGCATGCTCTTGGATGCTTCAAATGTTCGGAG
>NW_007424861.1:0-504 GCF_000475195.1 Diaphorina citri
ACTCGGTCACTGGAGGCGGGGGCAGTAGTCCTCAGACACCCTCAGCAGTGGGTAAGTAGACTTAGGTTTCTTCTATAGAGGTGTGTCCACACATAGTTGATGGCCGTCAATCAATTTGGATTGACGTCTGGCTGGTTGACTATGTTTGGACTTTGGACACACCTTGAGTGTTAGGTACTTGATCAATTTGTACCTTCAGTGGCATGTCATGAGATTTTTAAAAGGGTAAACTATCTTTACTGTCATATGAAATCAAGATTAATTCACACACTGATCACTCTTTCTCCAGAACCCCCACACATAGAAAGCTGAATTTTGGTAGGAATATTCCTTAAGGTGTGTCCGCAATTATAGTCGATTACCATCAACTTCGATAAAGGGTTGATCAACGGCCGTCGACTCTGTGGACACACCTTAATATGTTCTACTTAGATGTGCAATAAGAGAAGATTTTTACGAAATGCCAAACCGATCTCGAGTTATGATCAATTTTCCATGGCATTT
>NW_007424862.1:0-504 GCF_000475195.1 Diaphorina citri
CAAATGTCAGCCCAAAGAAATCACTCTAAGCTAGGACCGATTTAGAGGCTGAAGAAAAACGCCGACCCCGTCTGAACATGGGAAAAGGCGAAGACAGGATAGGAGAAAGTCAGCCGTTCCGAAAACGAACCTTGTCTGTTCAGGATAAAATCCGCCACGAGAATCGACCCCGCGACCCAGCGCTTACTAGGCAGACGCTCTTTCCTAGCTCACTAGACTGGCCAATGGCTATTCACAATATTTATTTCCATCTGAATAGATAGAGAGTTATTCAAGTCACGTATTATTCAGGCAGGTATGTTTTGTTTCTACCGGCGAGAATCGACCCCGCGACCTAGCGCTTACAAGGCAGACGCGCTTCCCTAGCTAACTATACTGGCTAATGGCTATTCACAATATTTATTTCCATCTGAATAGATAGAGAGTTATTCAAGTCACGTATTATTCAGGCAGGTATGTTTTGTTTCTAGAGGTCTTGGATTAGCGCAATTAGGCACAATATCA
>NW_007424863.1:0-504 GCF_000475195.1 Diaphorina citri
TGTGGCCTGTGTCGTAGCATGCCCATCCCGTGGTATGCCTCTCATCAGATGGGCGAGAAGAGACACAATACTTCCCATGTAGGTGCTGGGTCAACACGAAAACACCAGAAAGTAACCCGTTGAAAGATTTGCAATCGAAAAACGAGTACAAATTTTTGGTGCTGGGTCAACACGAGAACACCAGAAAGTAACCCGTTGAAATATTTGCAATCGAAACGAGTACAAATTTTTGTCGATGGTGGGATTCGAACCCGACCTTCTGCATGCAAGCAAGCGCATTAACACTAGACCAACCGTGTCTGACTTGTAATTCTTCTCCATTTCAGGTTTGAGCCGAAGAAGGGGTTCTTCTGTCAAGTGCTGAACCCCGAAGTATACCTGCTAAGCTCTTTAGTGACCTAGGTCACATTAGCCTTGCCCAACCAAAGTTATAGTGTGTCCAGATCAATGTGACAGCAAAAAAATAGGCATTGTTGCCAAACATGTCACATGTGCAATGGTAGA
>NW_007424864.1:0-504 GCF_000475195.1 Diaphorina citri
ACTAGGAGATTGAGAATTCAACTTCCTGCACGCCTCACAGCGCCAATCGTCCTTCAATAGTTGACTCTTACCTCTCCAAGTTGCAGAGGAGACAGAACATTGGCGAAAATGATACCGCTGGTTGCAGCCCACACACTTAGCATAACCTGCTACAGCATCTATTTCCAAGCTACACTTGCCACAAGAGATCATCGTGGCACTGAAGAGGACCAATCATACACCCACCTAGCACCCAATAGGTGCCTCAAGTACCGTTATAAAAATTTAAATCAGAGTGACAGGTACAATATACAAATTATTACACAGATATAGTTTTAGATCAAGCACAAGAATTGAGAACAAAGCACAAGTACATAATGACTTTTTTAAAACAGAGAAAACTTGATGAAAAGTTTATTTTTACGAAAAACTAAAAACACCATCTTGAAGAGAATTTAAAACTGCACAAAACTGTCATGATCAAAAATAAATTCACACAGTTTGAACTATGTAAAATGTACTTTT
>NW_007424865.1:0-504 GCF_000475195.1 Diaphorina citri
TGAGTTATTTTAGAACTTTTCTGGGGACTGCTCAGTCAATGAGTCAGATCCTCAAAAATTAAGCTCACTCTTTAACTCTCTATAGAGCGATAGGATCTGACTTACTGACTCAGTACTGAGTAGTCCGCTGAAAAGAATCTTTTTTTCTAACTCACTCACTCACTCTTTAGACATTCCTAGTACGAGGGTACTTGTTATTTTTAATTCTGAGCCTGGTGACATTTTATTATTTTTATACTTGAAAGACATATTTTTTCACAAAAGTATGCAGAACATTTTTTTTTTTTTTTATTATGACTATACTTGAAAGACTTATTTTTTCACAAAAGTATGCAGAACATTTTTTTTATTATGAAGAAACGAGGAGCTTACAGTAGTAAACACAAAAACAGGGTGTACCTGAAGTCTGAATATTCTAAAACGTGAGGAGTTTTCTTGCTCA
This sequence comes from Diaphorina citri, assembly GCF_000475195.1. Classification (NCBI taxonomy): domain Eukaryota; kingdom Metazoa; phylum Arthropoda; class Insecta; order Hemiptera; family Psyllidae; genus Diaphorina; species Diaphorina citri. The sequence goes on from NW_007424865.1 coordinate 443, forward strand.
CCCTATATGATTCTCCACTGGGAAGGTGGAAATTGATGTAAAAAAGAAAAAAGTGTAAATTT
>NW_007424866.1:0-504 GCF_000475195.1 Diaphorina citri
TATCTACAAAGTAAGATAAATCATCTTGTAAAATGGAGAAAACTCTTCTCGATACCCTCAAAAAGGGTAAATGGTGCAAAACACTACCTTCGACATATTTATAATCTCATCGTCACAACTTGGCGCGGCCACACGGCTTCGGCGTTCGCGCAGACTTTCAAACATTGGTACTTAAGACTTGGCTTTTGATTACTCCTTTTTGTGTTTGAGAGGACTAGAGTGGATCATAATTACTCCACGCTATAATTGAGACGCGGCTATTATTGGACACTTTAAATGTGGAATTATTTGTACAGTGTGAATCAGAAAAGATATTTTTCCTGATTCTTACACTGAAGTCCATCCTGTATCCTGTGCTTTAAACATCCAGTTAAGTACCATGGCTAACTTTTTTTAACGCATCCACCTTCCAATGTGAAAAATACCTCTGCATATTTTGATGTTTATCAAATTAATGTGTAAACAAATAACTCCAATACAGACTTACAACCCCATTTAGAGGTC
>NW_007424867.1:0-504 GCF_000475195.1 Diaphorina citri
TTAATTCCAATATCAAATTATTCACATTCATCAAATTTTCATTAACATCAATTTATCATCTATCAATTTTCACTCCAAAATATCTGTCGAAATTTTAATAATGCCACTGTTTTCTATGGTTATCTCATCGTTTTTTCCATCTCTACCTATATGTAATATGTCTTCACTTCTGGTATCCTTTGTGATCTTGGCAGTCCGGAGGAATGCTGGTTTTTCAGCATTTTCAGCGTTGATCTCATCTATTTTAAATGCACGCACCTTTAGATACGCACCTGCCTCTGCAAATCATTTTCTGGTCCTACGTGCCGTGATATCTAGAGTGAAACCAGAATTTTCCTCGACACCTTGCCATGTTTAATTGATAAGAAATCATTTACATGCCTGAAGGACATTTCGATTATTATAAAACGAGAATATTCCCATCTACTTACATATTTATAATCTTTGTAGCTATAAAACAACGTAGAAATCGTTAGAATGCATTTTCTTTATCAGATTATTTCA
>NW_007424868.1:0-504 GCF_000475195.1 Diaphorina citri
CACCCAAAGGATCAAGAAGAGACCGCTTTGACATTATAATAATAGGTGGAAGAGTTCTTTTAGAAAAATATTGCTACGTTAAACAGAGCCATTAAAAAAGTAAAAATCTAGGATTCAAGATATAATAAAAGATATCTGAGATGGAATGATGATAATCTATGATCAGTTGATCAGATGGACAAGAAGAGACAAAATGTTTTCCATTAAGGTGCTAGACTGCTAGATCGAGAACATCAGTAATATTGTTGGTGTGAGGTGAGTAGGAGACTGCGACGGAATACGTAAAACACTATAGAGAACTGTAACTTTTAGTTGAGACAAATTTTAGGCTGAATTTGCATCAAAGAAATTAATATACTTATAAAGATAGAAAGTATGCTGTTAATTTATGCTAGTAACAATAATGTAACTATGTATGTGACAATAATGTAACAATAATAAAAGATTTATGCATTTATTTAATGAAAGATCAGCATTACAATAATCGGCTAAAACTAATTGCCA
>NW_007424869.1:0-504 GCF_000475195.1 Diaphorina citri
GGATTTAGGCTCTAGGGACCTCAAAACGTGTTTTGGCACTAAAAAACTGACCATCGAAAATTTGACCCGATTACATTAGGTACTTTCCTTCCTATAGGATAAGGAAAGTGAAAATGGGAAAACAAGAGGAACAATTTGCGGAAGTAGCTACCAATTCATGCGATTTGTTAAGTGTCTAGGTTTATGCTTGTACAATGAAGAAATCAATCAAATACCTACCTAGATTAAATAATAGAATGTTGATAGGAAATGATTATATTGAACCGTTGGTCACTCAGAACAAAATGGTGCTTGCATAAATGTTATGCATTTGTTAGAACACCAATTAACTCACTCAAATTATTCAGTTTTGGAATTTAAACTTTGTCAAATTATCAACCTTTATTTAGTTTTTGATGGTTTTTCCTTACCAAATTGAAGACACTGGATCAAAAACAGTTATAGAGCACACTTTGCAGCTGTTGCATATCAACACACCATACCTGAAACAATCAAGGCAAAATA
>NW_007424870.1:0-504 GCF_000475195.1 Diaphorina citri
TCTTAAAGTAAGTTTTTCCTCTTATATAGAAATTTTGAGTAAATTTGCCATTGACGCGCCTTATGCATAATTACCAAAAAAAGTTCAGAAAGGAAGGATTGTGGTGTTTAGGGATGGTTCGAATTAGATGAAAAGATTGGTCATTGGTTTTCCTTGGTGTTATCCAAATACCTACCTTTTATTCTTAGGTCCCCCTCGTTGAAAGCTCAGACACTAAGGTCTGGGATTTGTGTTGACTGTTGGTGTTATCCAAATACCTACCTTTTATTCTTAGGTCCCCCTCGTTGAAAGCTCAGACACTAAGGTCTGGGATTTGTGTTGACTGAGAGGGAGTTCAAAGGTACCTAAAAAATATATCTAGTTAAACGTTTAGGACTCAGATAAAATTAAAATGTCTTGGGTTTATTTAGCTATTTATCTACTCACACTCTCTAAACGACAAGGCCATGTGTGAAATATATCTAAATTCTAGAAACCCGTTCATCTTTTTCTGTTTTCTTTATT
>NW_007424871.1:0-504 GCF_000475195.1 Diaphorina citri
ATATAGACCACACTCATTACTCCTCAAACTTCTGCTGCTAAGTACCTCTTCAGTCAAAAGGTGAAATAGTTGCCTGAGACTGGAATATTTCTAATAACATATTTGCTAATTTCTTTTCTGATTAGACCAATTCAGTTTCTTGGAGACTTTTTGACCTACTAACTCTTATTTACAAATAATTTATGCTGTCTTTAGTTCATTTCCCCCTTTATTCCTCACTGAATAGAGGGATTTTTCTTTAGATCACTTTGCTTTTGTCCAATTATTTCGCTCCTAAAATTATATTGTTCAAAAACTATTTGACTATTTCTCCTCTAAATAATCAGCCAGAGTCTACATAAATAAATACTTTCAAATTGAATAAACCTTTATTTTTACAAGTAGTTTACTCATTTTGTTTACAGTGTACCTAATTACAACTGTTAATAATTAGTAATTACAATACTCATAAACTTACGAGCAATTACTAAAAGGGCAGAGAATTTTGGCGCGCAGTTTTAATGC
>NW_007424872.1:0-504 GCF_000475195.1 Diaphorina citri
CTTGCTGTTTGCATTGTGGTTTCCTTTGCAGTTGATACACTTGATGGTTGTTGTGTCACATTGATGCTCATCTCCAGACGGTTGGAAACAAGATTTACACAACTTGACACTGCGACAATTCTTCGTGATATGGCCGAATTTATAACAGCTAAAGCATTGCATTGGACGTTGCATGTAGGGTTCACACTTGAGCTTCGTATACCAGAGGTAGATGAATGCAGGAAGGTCCTGACCCGAGAAATCTATTTTTATTGTTCTGCTTGGAATGTAGGAGACTTTCCCATCCATCAAACTTCGGCGGTTGAGTCTTCGTATGTTGAGGATCTTGTAGTTTCCGGTATCTACATTATCCATGAACATCTTGTCATCAATATCCAAGTCAACGTCGCGGATAATCGCAGAACGTTGCATGTATACTGAGGGAACGAATGCATTGAATTCCTCTTGAACTTTCTTGTTCTCAATGATCTCATTCGCACACTTGGCTGTGCGACATACTACCAG
>NW_007424873.1:0-504 GCF_000475195.1 Diaphorina citri
AAAAAAGTAACCACGGTGTAAGGGAGGATATATTTATCTAGTTTTTGGAAATTTGTCTTGATATTGGAACCTCCATGCTCCCTTATCGGATTACTTGAGATTCTGTGCTTGTCATAAACATACGTAGTCATACGTATGTCCCTTTATTCCCCCAACTCCTGTTATTTCCAAGCATAAAGAAGATGGGGTGTTAATTCAAGTTAAAGGGCCGCAAATACACTCACTATTGAATTATATTCAGCAAGTGTCCCTTCCCCTTCCCAGTCTCTTATTTTGTACTTGTGAGTTAATATAGGCGTGTTGTAGTAGGGTGTGTTGTATTTAGTTGTACCTACTGACATCTACAATATTTTTTAACCCATTGTGTTCTGAAAGCAGGGCTCGAAAGTTCTACTAGTTTGATTCTAGATATTTTGAAATTTCTTCAAAACGATCAGTAGATCATAATGTTATGAGTAGATCTTCATAGTGTTTTCTGAATGTTAAACCTACCAATCTGACAAT
>NW_007424874.1:0-504 GCF_000475195.1 Diaphorina citri
TTCCGGAAATTATTCAACGAATTTTTCCACCTATTTAAACTGAAGCCTGTATTTTTGGCAACTCCCATTATAACAATAAGTACCATTACAAAACACGCGCTCACAAAATGAAGTTTGAGAAAATGTTCCGAATCTTCCGAAACAGCTTTCCTGGTTCCCAAAGATGTTTCTTTTCCCATCTATGTGTTCCAGTTCGACTTTCATCCTTATAATAAATATTATTATTCCAACTAATACCATTTTGTTTTTCTCTTTTTCATCCATCAAGGGAGTTTGGGTTAATTTTCTCAATTTTTTTCATCTATCCATCCATCTCTGTATTTGTTTGTTCATAATTCGCTTTCCTCAGCACAAAAAATTGTTTACCCGGAATTGATCTGAATATTTTTAAAAAGTCGAGTCTTTTCATTAGATAAGTTTAATTTTAAAGAAATTGGAAAATTCCGTGCTTTAGTTTAGAAGTTATAAGTATCCCCAATAACGGCTTGAATGTTTTTTTTTTTA
>NW_007424875.1:0-504 GCF_000475195.1 Diaphorina citri
CAAACGTTCCTTGACTAGGGCAGCAGGACGAGTAATGTTCCTGAAGGAAGGGAGGTAAGATTATTTTAAAAACGTTTAAAATACATTAGGATACATTTTGGCCAAGGGGATTTGAAACTAAGTTAATAATTAATTTGTACTGGTTTGTCCAAGTGCAATACCATCTTTGGATCCCAGTTTTACATGGGTTGTTCAATTTAAAGAGATCTTATTGTTCAAAAAATGCTTTAAAAAATGTAAACTACTACGTAAAAATATCCGTCAAAAGTCTCATTTTTAGGCTGCAAGGGACTTTTAGTAATCTCTAGCGATGTTTCAGTCCTATGCTGAAAGTAATAAACAAGATACATTCTATCCTATTTGGCTTATCTGATCTGATTCTCAACTTACTTGAGCTGATTCTCAGCGTCGCTCAACCAGTGAGCCAGCTGATCCAGGGCGTCCTGCACTCCTTGTGACTGAGCCAGAGCTTGATCCAGCAGCTTCACCTTCTCAGCCAGCATG
>NW_007424876.1:0-504 GCF_000475195.1 Diaphorina citri
CAGAACATCAACTAAAAAAAAAAAAAAAAACGCTAGTTGCTAAAAAAGGACTTAGGAAGGTCTACGGGGCTCCCGAAGAGAAGTTCCGAGTTATAAAATTTAATCTAATGAGAAAATTTAGTTTCTGGTCATTTTTTCCTGATTTTATCAATATCTGACAAACTGTTAGATAATAAAACTAAGGTAAAACAAAGGGATAACGGATAATCCTACAGACAAACTTGAAAAAAAAAATCTTTGAATTAAAACTTGAAAGTTTAGAACTCTATTCTTTCGTGCATACATTAATTTTTTGTTGGAAAATGTTTTAAAAGACTGAATATTTTTTGTTTGGAGCTTGGATTTCTTCTAAAATTTCTGAACATGTAAAACTGGAGACTTTCTTGCAGGTTTGGCACATCCACCAACAAAGCAGGTAATAATAATAATAATAATAATAATATTGCTTATTTATACTGCTCGCATAGGACTGAAAAGTCCCTTTACTCCAGCAGTAGGCTACTA
>NW_007424877.1:0-504 GCF_000475195.1 Diaphorina citri
TAAGAGGAACAATAGTCAAGGAGTTTATATACGCGTGCTTGAAATTCTCAGAGGATCTTAATCTAAGGTAAGAGGAACGATTGACTAGGTGAGTCATTTAAGGATCTCTAGGACGTCTTCACGAGTCCGTTTTGAAAGTCATAAAATATAATGAAATTAGACTGCTGGATCAAAGCCACTTTCTATTCTTGCCCTAAGTCAGTGAATATATATAGCACATTTAATGCTTTATCGGAAAGTGGTAAAAAAAAACCTCAGTGCCCTATATCACCGAAGTATGGAAAAGTATTTACAATTCCATATTTCGATCTAATTCGTCCAAATTCAAAATTCTGCTTTTCCATTGACTATTACACTTGTAAGATACTTTTCCATACTTTGGTGATATGAGGCACTGGAGTCAAGTAACGTTGTGTGTGGTTGTGGACAATCACATTTTCGGGTGTTTCCAGCCTCATGAGGATAACTGAGGAGGTGATAGTAAATCTCATAACTTGATCCTAG
>NW_007424878.1:0-504 GCF_000475195.1 Diaphorina citri
TATTCAAAAATTGTAGTCATAAAAACAAAAATTAGAAAAATAAATGTGGGCAGGTGGGCCAATAAATGGTACGTTTTTCAGGTGGGCGAATAAATGGTACACTTACCCTACCTACTTTTGTCTATTTGAAAAGGCAATGGGTGGGTAAAATGATTTTTATTTTGTTTTATACTATAGGTATTATAACTTTGTTAGGTAGTTCCTCCATTAATCCCTCGTATACATATTACATATATATTGGAAAAATAACCCTTTACAACACCCTCGTATTATAGGTAATTGTAATGATTTATACGTACCTACTTAGGTAATTTCATTCTACACCACGAGTACAAAGTAGATACGAGTACCATAGGTACCTTTTGACTTAGCTTTAACCATGGTATCGTTATAGATGGAGATGAATGGTAAAACCCATAGGTCTATAACAAGAACAACAACAACAACAACAACAACAACAACAACAACAACAACAACAACAACAACAACAACAACAACAACAAC
>NW_007424879.1:0-504 GCF_000475195.1 Diaphorina citri
CTCTTCGTCGTCGGGGGAGCAAATGATCGTGAGCTTGAACGTGCGTGGATCGCGCATCACTTGCTCACCATTTGGGGGGAGTGGAATGTTACTGTTCGCGAAAAGAGAATTTGGTTTTCGTGTCTTTTGAAGGGCAAATGTTGGAGGGTTGTGAAGAGACCTTTGGTTTCGGTCTTGACAATGTCCAAATGAGCTTCTTCCGGAAACGACTTTTCTCTAAATCTTTTCCAGGGTTTTGAGGATGTTGACGAACCCTTGGTCTTTCAAATGGAGTTTAGTAGATAAGGTGGTACAATTTAGTATTTAAAATGGTGTTTTGTGTAAGTAAAAAACGGGGAATGCGATACAAGGAGTTACAGACTTGAAAGGAATTGTGTAAAAGAAGCACTTGTGAAGGGGACATGCGTGTTGGGTGGCAGAGATCAGCGCTCTGGAATTGTGAATGTCTGATTTATTTACGAAAATTTTCAAGGAATCGAATTTTGGGAAATTGTGTGCGTGTGA
>NW_007424880.1:0-504 GCF_000475195.1 Diaphorina citri
GGGTAAAAGAACACTCAAATAAGCATCATTCAATAGGATAAGGAAAGTCGTGTGATGTTCACACCAGATTTTTATTTCTTATTTTAAAAGGTTCATAATTGTTTCCTTATTTTGATCCTCAAGTAACCATTTTTGTACTAATATTCTGTTTCTTTTGTTGTCTGAAATCTGTGCCTGATCCTTGAGTGACTGAGGCAGCAAATTGTAGATTTTCTTCCCCAAATATGTAAAATGTCTCATGGTTAGTGATTTGTGTACTGGTTTTATGCGCACTTGTGTTGGTCGTCTGGTATTGTAAGTATTAGTCATAAATGTCCAGTGTGCCGATTGTTTTAATGAAAAGTATGTCAGTTTTTGTATGTATATGTCCTGTATGTTAGGTACTTTGTATATTTCGTAAAGTGTTTCTGTATGGAAAAGTCTGTGTTTTTTTTAGAATGATTCTTAGAAGTATATTTTGTGTACGTTGTAATGGTGTTATGACATTTGCATATGCACCTCCCC
>NW_007424881.1:0-504 GCF_000475195.1 Diaphorina citri
TGTTTAGGATAATATCCCCAGGAAGGAGAAAGAAGAAGAATGAAAAGAAGAAGGAGAAATAGAGAATGCCTCTTCCTCAATGTATAGCGAAGACATAAATAATAAATGAAGAGAAACCGAGAATAAATAAAGCAAAACGGAAAAATATGACATAAAATTAAATTAGGAAAAACAAACCATACACTTGATACTGGAAATTGAGGAGGAGAAGAAGATGAAAAAGGAGGAAGAGGACAAGAAAGAGGAAGGAGAAGAAGATGAAAACGGAGGAGGAGAAGATGAAACAGGAGGAAGAGGAGAAGAGAGAGGAGGAGAAGAAGATGAAAAAGGAGGAAGAGGAAAAGAAAGAGGAGGAGGAGGAGAAGATGAAAAAGGAGGAAGAGGAGAAGAAAAAGGAGGAGGAGAAGATGAAAAAGGAGGAAGAGGAAAAGAAAGAGGAGGAGGAGGAGAAGATGAAAAAGGAGGAAGAGGAGAAGAGAGAGGAGGAGAAGAAGATGAAAAAGG
>NW_007424882.1:0-504 GCF_000475195.1 Diaphorina citri
GACAGCACCCGGATCAACTCCGCGCACACACGAACGTTGTTTGCAAGCCAATGTGTGTGGAAAAATGATTTCAAACGTTTGCAAACACTGTTTGCAAACGATGTGCGCTTGGTGTAACATTTAGATACCTACTTAAGGGTTATGTACAAATGTAGATAGGTATAGATATATGGTACCTATTCCTATAGGTTAGATATTACCTACCTACGGTTGGGTGAACGAGGTCACTGCGTGAGAATTCTGCCATAAAGTCATAATAAGATAAAGTTATGAATGGGAGTCAACCTTACTAAGGCAAAAACAGAGTGTGGAGAGCATAAGAGCTCTTACCAGCCTATCTATCTTGGAGGGTACCGTCTATCTTGTAAGCGCTAGGTCGCGGGGGTTCGATTCCCGCCTGGGGCGGATTCATCCTAAACAGTTAAGGTTCGTTCTCGGAACGGCTGGCTTTCTCCTATCCTGTCTTCCTTCTCTATTCGATTTCGGGACGATAAGACCATAGCA
>NW_007424883.1:0-504 GCF_000475195.1 Diaphorina citri
CGGGGAAAAAGTATAAATTAAGATCATTGTAATAATTTAATGAATGTATAATGTGTATCTCGCCCATCCACAGGGGAGGAGTTAAGGGGGGGGGGAAGGGATTCAGGGGAAAAATTATCCCCGTGTTTTGGCACATCTATTTTCTCTCAGCTCCAACCATCTCTGTGGTCGTGCGGTTGAGAGGACTGACTTTCAACCTGGAGGTGCTGGGGTCAAATCCTAGGCGGTGAAATTTTCCGACTTTTCCGTTCTCAGATAAACATGGATGTAAAAGAACGTGCCAAAAATTACCCAAAAATTTCCAGGGTTGGGAATTAGAAGCTGCATTATGCGTAATCGAGTGGTTAACGCAAAAAACTTCGATAAGAAAAATTTGAGTAGATTGAGATTATAGCCGAAAAAAAATATTGCAGATTTTTTTTTTTTAAACCATCCCTGCTGAGGCGTCCAAATTTTGTCAAGCGACATGAGGACTCAGTGCAAATGAGGCTCTAATCTGGACAA
>NW_007424884.1:0-504 GCF_000475195.1 Diaphorina citri
GACAAGGTTGAACAAGAAAGTGATACAAGTAAGTTAGGGGATGAGAAGGGCAAAGAAGAAAACAGAAGGGACTTCAGAGCACAGGAGATCATAATCACAAACGTGAGTGAGAAAATCCTAGATTTAGTTGTAAACTGTAAAACTGCATATCAAATATGGGAAAAACTATGTTCGGTATTTGATCAGAGTAACAGTGTGAAAACTCATGAAATGCAAAAGAGATTTTTCTCTTATGAGTATGAAAACAAGGGCATGGCCCATCACATAAGTGAACTGGAAAATCTAAGAACATTTCTTTGTGAGAAAGGAGAAATCATTTCTGAAGATTTCTTGATAACCAAGATTCTAATGACTCTTCCCAAGCATTTCAGAAATTTCCAAACGGCATGGGATTCAGTGAACAAAGAAGATAAAACACTGAAAAATTTGACAGAAAGATTATGCCTAGAAGAAAGCAGGAATCAAAAGGTTCATAGTAATGTTGAAACCAGTGATGCAGCTTTA
>NW_007424885.1:0-504 GCF_000475195.1 Diaphorina citri
GTGAAACACCTTCAGACAAATGCAGTGTCAAATGGGCACAAGCTGAACATGAAATTTTTGAAGTATGCTCAGTCACAAAGGATTACTCACAAGAATGATTCTTCTGTCTCCTATGCAGCTGCTGCACTGGTCATGGAATGATCATCCTCTTTTCTCTAACACAAACAGAGATTTCCACACTTCAAATTCACTGCCATTTCAACCCTTGATTTTTATTATCTCCTCAGACTCTTCATCAAGTAGGTACTTAGGTACCAAACTCGCCAATCCAATTTTTAGTTCAAAATTGTCAAAATCAAAGAACTATCAAGTAGGTACTTAGGTACCAAACTTGCCAATCCACTTTTTAGTTCAAAATTGTCAGAATCAAAGAACTATGAGAAATAATGCCTGGTTCACTTGTAAAAAAAAAGAAAAAAAGAAAATGTAATGGAAAATGAAATAAATAAATAAAATTAAATGATGTTTCTGGACATGTGAAACTGTGGAAATCTCAACTGTGTT
>NW_007424886.1:0-504 GCF_000475195.1 Diaphorina citri
ATCCAAGTAACACTCATGTCTGCTGATGCCAAATATCCATCAGCATCAGCATATTACTGCTGAATCTCGGACTCAATGTATTTACACTGAATCTCGGATCAGCCCATATTCTACACAAGAATTCCAGAATGTTCATCAATTTGTAAAACTGTCATACATATTGATAGCTGACATACCTACGAATGTGATTCTTTCATACTAAGGCAGTACCTATACTAATGAATATCACGCAGTACTTTGAGTATGCAATGTGCTGTAAATGTTTTATATAATGACTAGCTGAATTCCGTCGCTTCGCTCCGGAATCCTAGAGCCCGTTCTGTTTCCTAATACATAATTGCCAATAGGTATAATGTTTAAGTCACCCATCCATTTATTGGCCTTGCTCGGCGTAGCTTAACATAAGTGACGCTAAAACCGGTTCTCAATTAACGACTGAAGTGTTATCTAAAACTTTCTCGCTTTAAGTTCATAGGTCGTCGCGACAAATTTCAAGATCAGAGC
>NW_007424887.1:0-504 GCF_000475195.1 Diaphorina citri
AAAAAAATGTCGGAAAAATTAAAACAATTTAAAAAGAATAGAATAAAAGACATTGTGCAACTGGAAAACAGGCTTGGAATTATACGTTTTCCAGAGCCTGAAAGGGGAAGAAAAAGAGTTAACTTTATTGAGAGGTAGGTGAGAAATGTATGAGACCATTAGGTATTCAAAGGCATAACTATTTTGCTAATTATGTACGTGTTGTACCTACCTAAAGTTACAGCAACAGATTATCAAGCAAGAAATTAGTGGAGATGCCAAATTCACCATTTTAGCCACACCAATGAGACCATGAAAACCCAAGGTAAATCTGAGCCTGGCCTTGAGGAGGGTGGCAAATGACGAGATTGAGAGCTTGAAATTTTTCCATTCATACAATGGGAAGGAATTACATGGGAGGGAGGGAAATATAGAGACATCCGCTAGATAGAGGGGATATAAGACAAGGGAGGGAGGAAGAGGGGAGGTAGAGATAGGAGAGTAGGCAGATGGGCAGATAGAAAG
>NW_007424888.1:0-504 GCF_000475195.1 Diaphorina citri
CCATCAGGATAAAATCCGCCCCGGGCGAGAATCGAACCCGCGGCCTAGCGCTTACAAGGCAGACGCGCCACCAACCAAGCTAACTAGGCTGGCGAGTGTCAACAGTTTATTAAGTAGAAAAGTAGGAGAGGTTGGTGAGTTCAAGACAAGTCTGAAAATTTAGCGAAGTATATTAAGCGGAGAACGACATTTGTGACAAGAATTTATGATTTTATGCTGAACACAATTCATTAGTGTAGCCACTTCAGCGACTTGTGTGTAGTGACTACGAGTGACTTTAGCCACGTAAAGTTACTCGCGGGGTTGGATGTTGGGATGCAAGTCTCATGGTAGCGGCTAGTGGTGGCCTGAATATTCATGTCATGTGGTTTAGGTACCTATGTCTAGATGGTGAAGCAAGACCCTACTAATTTGTATTAAAATTAGGCAAATTCTAGCCCGTGTTGCGATTCTACAACGAATTGTTCGTCAGTTTCGTTCCCACGGGACTTGACGGACTTGAAG
>NW_007424889.1:0-504 GCF_000475195.1 Diaphorina citri
TCTCTCTCTCTCTCTCTCTCTCTCTCTCTCTCTCTCTCTCTCTCTCTCTCTCTCTCTCTCTCTCTCTCTCTATCTCACAAAACTGTGGATATTTTTTTTCTACGTATCGAAAGATTTTTAGACTTTTTTCTTCCTTTTTTTTATTTTATTTTTTAATTGTTTTTTCTCTCTCTCCCCCCAACCTTAAGTTAACCTATAGATGAAAGAGGATTGGATGGTGAAAGGGGGGAAATTTAACTAGGAAGACCGGAAAAAGCTTTTATCGTGAGTGAGACAGAGAGGGAGAGTGAAAAAAAAGAAGTAGAGGGAAAGAGACAGTGAGAGGGAGAGAGAGAGAGATAGAGAAAGTGAGGGAGAAAGAATAACGAGGGAATCCGAGAGAGGAAGGGAAAATGAGAGAGAAAGAAAAGAGAAGATGAAATAAGAGAGATAAGAGAGAGAGAGAGAGAGAGAGAGAGAGAGAGAGGGAGAAGAATAAAAAAAAAAAACAGAAAGAGGAAGAGA
>NW_007424890.1:0-504 GCF_000475195.1 Diaphorina citri
TTTCATCACAGAGTTGATTTTCAGTTCCGCCACCGGCTTCACGGGCGGTTCCGCTGACGGTTTGGCCGCCGCTGCTGCTGCCACTACGGGTTCCTGGAAAAGAAAAAGAAGAGAATTATCATTATGTAAACAGGAATTTTAATTGTGTTAAGGGAATTTTAATAACAGGAAGTTCAATTGTGTCAACAGGAATTTTAATTGTGTTAGTAAATGCATGTCACAAATGTCGTTCCCCCGCTTAATGTACCACTCTGAATTTCACGTGCCAAGTAAATGCATGTCACAAATGTCGTTCCCCGCTTAATGTACCACTCTGAATTTCACGTGCCAACCACTGAGGTTGGTTATTACATACATCAACCTCAGTCACAGTGGTGTAGTGGATAGAGGAGAATAATAAAGAGATAATCTCTAATCTGCCAGCCTAGTTAGCCTAGGGTCTGCCTTGTAAGCGCTAGGCCGCGGGTTCGATTCCCGGCCGAGGCGGATTTTATCCTGATCGGA
>NW_007424891.1:0-504 GCF_000475195.1 Diaphorina citri
AAAAGGGCGAGGAGGGGCCACTTTAGGCTGGAAAAGGCCCTGATTAGTGGTAATGTTATTGATGTGTATTGAGTTACACAATAGCATTACAACTAAGGGAGAATATTAAGGGAAAATCAATTCAAAATGTTTTGACTTTTTGATTCGGGAGGGAGAGAGAGTTGAACGCTTTTAGGGAAAAAGGGGACTCTGCTCCTAAGAAGAAGAAGAAGAAGAAGAAGAAGAAGAAGAAGAAGAAGAAGAAGAAGAAGAAGACGAAGAAGAAGAAGAAGAAGAAGAAGAAGACGACGACGACGACGACGACGAAGAAATTAAACGAAATAACTTTATTTTTAACACAATATATTTACAAAGGTTAGATCACCCCCACAAAGAAGAAGAATTAAATATTTTGATATAAACATTACTTATCAAGATACATTTTATAATAATGCTCGTGAGTTTTTGTAAAATCCTTCAAAAGGTAAAAAAAAAAAAAAAACTCATGGTGGATTTCACCATTGA
>NW_007424892.1:0-504 GCF_000475195.1 Diaphorina citri
TGCCCCGAAATCGAAGAGAGGAGTACAAGATAGGAGAGAGCCAGCCGTTTCGAGAACGAACCCTGTCCGTTCGGGATAAAGTTCGCCTCGGGCGGGAATCGAACCCACGACCTAGCGCTTATAAAGCAGAAGTTTGGAACTAGGGTGTCTTCTAATTTATAAAATTATTCTGAACCAAATACACATGACTGCGGGGAGTAAAGGGACTTTTTAGGTTCATTCGAGCAGGATAAACAAGTTTTTTATTTTTTTTATTTTTTTGTCGTTCTCTCTCTCTTCGTCTTAATTTAAGCAAGGTTCCTTATTTATAACATTTTTAAATCTATTCTGTACCAAAATACCAAATACACAAGACCTTGTTTAGACTGCGGGAGTAAGGGAACTTTTAGTCTCATTCTGGCAGTATAAATAGGGTATAATCTATTCTATTTTATTCTACTTACTGGTTGAGAGAACTCAAAGTCTCCGTAGTCTCAATGGTTTCTTCTATTCTCCTACAACCAC
>NW_007424893.1:0-504 GCF_000475195.1 Diaphorina citri
TACTATAATTTTTTGGACCGATTGCAATACTTTCTCATTACCTTGTATAGGTTCCGTATACCTACCTACTTTGTTTGTAATAGAAAGTAAACACCCGTGGCCGTGCCAAAACAACCCCTCATATTGGCATTTATACTTACGTTTATAGTTTTTTCTAAATCATTCTATGACCATCCTTAAAGCAAATTCTCTGATACCTATGATTCTATGATCTATGATATATCCCTATCCCTTTATGAGTTGTCCCCATAGAATGGTAACTTACTCTATTTAAACTTATTGTTTAATTACAAATTTTCATCAGTAAAAGTTTTCTTCAAATTAAATTGATCCTGTGGTGAAAAAATCCCAAGGGCAAGGTAAACTTGGACCCTTGACAAATGGATTGTGCCTGGTGCCTGATAAAGTACCTACTTAGGATATTGGCCCATACTCCTCGGGAACTTACCATTTTTAAAGTCTTCCGTTTTCCTCTTAAAGTAAAGTACTTGGGTATTAGATTAT
>NW_007424894.1:0-504 GCF_000475195.1 Diaphorina citri
GAGAGGTTGAATGGCAGAGCGTAGAGAGGAGAATAACTTGGGGAACAGAATCTCCTGTTGAGCCAGCAGCTGCTTAGTTCGATGTCGTTCCTGTAGGGAGAGGAAAGGGATTGAGATTAATAGAGTTTTTTTTATTATTATTAAATTTTTAAAAGATGAGTGTTTCACCGCCGTTTTTATTTCGTAGCAATGAAACAACTGCTACATTAGACGCATATGGTCTGTGTCGTAGCATGCCCATCCCCTAGTATGCCTCTCATCAGATGGGTGAGAAGAGACACAATACTTCCCATTTAGGTGCTGGGTCAACACGAGAACACCAGAAAGTAACCCTTATAGAGTATGACAGGAGTAGCAAGACGGTATAAGTAGTGCTTTATGTAGAATAAGTTGTTCCATTATACTATACCACAATTTAATAGAGCACCACCACTTTATTGATATATCATACCATAACCTTTTTGCTCTCGTATAAGATAAATTCAATCATTCACACACTGATCG
>NW_007424895.1:0-504 GCF_000475195.1 Diaphorina citri
AACTCTGTCAAGAATCGTACCCAGGGCTTTCGGAGGGGAAGCCTAAAAATGAATCACTGAAGTAAGGTTTTTGATCCGCAAAACGAAAATAAAATTGATTTTTTAGCTTTGTTTACATTGGTTTTAGACTTGGTTCACGTTGAAACTAAATTACAACTTAAATCTTCGTGGAATTTTGACCAATTTGAATGTTTGATATTGAAAAACATAGGTAGGTAGGTAGGCACTTAGTTCCACATAGATTATCTATTCTTCTGTTACACCTACTCTATATCTCGTATCATAGGTATATCTTTCGGTGTTATAGATAGGTACGTGTATCTCAGTATTACGGTTTCTTTGCCCATCAAACCAAATGATTTCTGCTGTAGGTAATAACATAATAGTAAGTAATAATAATAATAGTGATAGTTTTTTGTCATTATTATGTAATGTAGCGTAATGGAGTTTGTAAAATAAATGTACAGGTTGTTATTATTGGTGTACAGCCTGTACCCAGCCTCT
>NW_007424896.1:0-504 GCF_000475195.1 Diaphorina citri
AAAGGAAGGACGGGCTAAAAACACGCATCAGTCCGAATAAATTTCACGGATATGATGTGTGTTTAGCTCTTTAGGTAGGTATTTAAGAAGACACAATATATTTCGCAGATATTTTTTTTTTTCCGAAGCAATAATTTGTCAACTAGCCAAAAACTGAAGTACCTTCGCTTGTATATTGAGTCTTGTATCAAATTGAACATCACCAAGGTTAGATTTTGCTGTGCAATTTTGTTTATTTCGCTATGTCGTTTTATTGCGACGCCAATGATATTTTGGTCCGGTCTCGGAACAAGCTCGTAAATTTATTCCATAGTCTCTTTTTTATACTTTTCTCAAAGTGGAACGCCTCGTGGCGTAGGTACTTATTTCGATAATTTTATTCTTCTTCAAATTCATCGAGTGATTGACACAAATTTCATTTTTTTTCACGGTCATTTTTGGGTTCGTCATGCGTAGCGTGGTCAGTATTTCATCGACCAATTTTATTTTACCATCTTCACTGGT
>NW_007424897.1:0-504 GCF_000475195.1 Diaphorina citri
TTGATTTGATTTTTAGATTTTACTTTCATGTAATGATTTAAAATCAAGACTAGAGCCCGTTCTCCCTTTATTCCCAATCTAATGTTTAAGTCACCCATCCATTTATTGGCCTTGCTCGGCGTA
Source organism: Diaphorina citri (assembly GCF_000475195.1). Classification (NCBI taxonomy): domain Eukaryota; kingdom Metazoa; phylum Arthropoda; class Insecta; order Hemiptera; family Psyllidae; genus Diaphorina; species Diaphorina citri. The sequence goes on from NW_007424897.1 coordinate 124, forward strand.
GCTTAACACAGATGACGCTAAAAACGGTCTTAAAATAACGACTGAAGTGTTATCTAAAACTTTCTCGCTTTGAGTTTATAGGTCGTCGCGACAAATTTCAAGATCAGAGCTCATTTGTGGAAATGTAAAAAAAACCTCAAAAAAACAGTTTTTTTGGTTTTTTGGCTTTATGGTTTTCTGGACCAAATTTGCACCACCATTTTCGTGTTCCTGGTAAAAAAAAAAGACCTTTAATTTGATATACATATAGGTTGACCAGGTTTGGATAAGTCCTTCTATGGGGACAGACAGAGTGACAGACGGCACCGAAGCGAATACAATAGCCCGTCCCTTATACCTTTTTATTACTATCGTAATAATAAAGGAAGGACGGGCTAAAAA
>NW_007424898.1:0-504 GCF_000475195.1 Diaphorina citri
ACTTTATGAGGCTTGGCGCCAGGAGAGATATAAAATGGGACTATCCCATAAGCGGGCCCATGTTGCGGGATATTAAAAATGTGAAATGTTCGACGACGGGTGCTAAAAATGAGAACTTTATGAGTAGATAGATGGAAGAGTGGGAGAGTTTTAATAAAACTATATGCAAAAGAATAAAGAAAGAAAGAAAAAATGCACTTTTATTCAGATTGAAATTTTTCAACGGGTTGCTTTCCGCTACTCTTGTGTTGACCCATCACAAGAATGGGAAGTAGGTTTTGTGTCTCTTCTCGTCAGCCTAGTTAGCTTGGTTGGTAGCGCGTCTGCTTTGTAAGCGCAAGGCCGCTCGTGTGATTCCCACCCGGGATTGATTTTATCCTGAACGGATGTTCATTCTCAGAACGGCTATCCTGTCTTCCTTTTTTCTTCGATTTCGGAACGATAAGACGCAGTTATAGTTCTAACAAACTTCTTGCTCGGAAATCCCAATTTCGGCGCACCCTG
>NW_007424899.1:0-504 GCF_000475195.1 Diaphorina citri
TCTTAATTACCCATCAGTTCATCAGGTTTTGAAAGTCAACACTCCAACATCAAAATGTCTAGTGAAGAACATCAAAATATGAAGAGATCCGACAGTATGGAAGCAGGTAAGGTTATCAACCAAAATGGTTATTTTGTGAACGTCAAGAATAAACCAACTAATGGCCGGTTTTACCACTGAGAGTTAACACAAAGTCAAGGGTTTTCTTTGGCGTCACTCATTTGATTTACACAGGCTAGTATTTCTTAAACTCTGGATTCACTGAAAACTCTCTATGGTAGAGCTGGTCATAAGACTGTACAACCGTACTTAGTGTAAAAGCTATCTAGATGCTAAACGAATTATTTTCATCTTTTTAACTTTTCACATACACACTTGCCCTAAACAGTCTAAACTTTTATAATATTTAATATTTCACCCATAGTCTTTTGCGGATTTAAATTACATCAGAGAACATGCTGGGGTGGGCCAATTTCGACCACAACGCTTTACAAACCATTATCA
>NW_007424900.1:0-504 GCF_000475195.1 Diaphorina citri
GTTACAGTTCCCTCCTCTATCAAACCTCTTTCAAAAGGTGGCTTTCAGTGCACTGTAGGCAAATCATAATGGCCGTTCGTCCACGCTTCCATAGATGAATCTAAGTAGAAACACATTACTATTACGTCACGTGAGCTCAAGTGACGTGATAATAGTGTGTTTCTAATAAACGCTTCCATAGAAGAATCACCCTGGTAACTCTGGTAAGTCTAAGCCTTGAACTTTCGTACAACTTATTACATTCTCAATCTGCACAATGACATCGATTGCCTCTCACTACAATGCACATTAGGTACTCATTCACAGCATTATTGACATTCACAGCATTGTTAACATTCACGGAGGATCACATTGGTAACATTCACGCTTTCAGGGGCGTGATGGAAAGGAGTGTAAGTTCTAATAATGAGTAGGATGGGTTTCGTCATTCACACACGATTCTGATATTATTATGGAGCATGGGAGCATGGGACTAAGATATTATTAAAATGGGATTCAAGATGC
>NW_007424901.1:0-504 GCF_000475195.1 Diaphorina citri
AGTCACAAAGGGAGAATTTCATCAGTTATCAAGGTATTACTAATCAATAGGGGACTCTTATCAATGCTTATTGCAGGTGAATTGGAAATTAAAATGCTGTCTCCATTTATGCATTGTTTGGATAAAGTCCTTCTATCGGGACATACAGAGTGACAGACAACACCAAAGCAAATACAATAGCCCATCCACTATAAGTACCTTTTTTATTACTATTGTATGGGGACAGACGACACCGAAGCAAATACAATAGCCCATCCGCTATACCTTTTTTATTACTATTGTAATCATAAAGGAAGGATGGGCTAAAAATAAGGAAGAAAAAAATAAATGAAGTTTGATCAAGGGTGGGGTTAATGCCTATGGCATTCTCATTTGTAAGTACATATATTTGCAAGTTGCAGCACAAGACAAACTTAGGGAAAAACATTCTTTTTTATAGCTATGTAGGTATTTCACTACTACAAAACATGGTAGAACACCCACATTTTTTTTTTTTTTTTTTTT
>NW_007424902.1:0-504 GCF_000475195.1 Diaphorina citri
ATTGAGGAGAGGGCCCCAAAGGTAGGACACAGTATCACTAAATGTCGACATGAAAGTAGGTACGTACTTCTTAATAGAAATTACCTGTCAATTTTTGCAAAATTAAAAATAAAGGTCGATTCTTACGTAAAATGTTGTGAAATTTTCACAACTTAAGTCCAAACAGCGTTACTTTAGTATCTCCTGCAACCTGCAAGGGAGCTTGCTTGAGACAGTTGATGTGACTTGGGACAGTTCTAGCAATAATACCATGATAATAATACACTTAGGGCAGATATGCAAGTATCAGACTATCAGACGTTATTCAGAATTATCAACCACATCACTGCTTCATCTGTCAAGCACCGTACATCAAAATGCACAAATGCTGTCTGTGTTCATGGAAAGAAAAATCCCTGGGGCTGTAAAAGATTACAAAATTACAACACACTTGATGTACTAACAGTAACAGCATACTTGCCGCAGGAAATTATTTAAATTCAATTCAAATGAAATTCAAGAATT
>NW_007424903.1:0-504 GCF_000475195.1 Diaphorina citri
GTTGACAGGAACAAAGAGGGAGGGGGTGGGAAGGGAAGATGTTTGGCGTCAAGTAAATTAATCCTATCTGTCCGTCCCATCCTTATTCTTATCGCATTGTTCATTATTCATACACTGTTCTTATTCTCATCACAAGGTTATAAAGTTATTTTTATTATATTTATTCGTCTCGTGAGGGACGCAGGGCCAGGAGGGGTTAAGATGGTTTTATTATTCATCCAGAGACAATATAAAGGAGCCCCGGGATCTTTAACTAGTTGAGTTCGAATTGTGCTGCGAAATGCCAGAAGAAATTCGGGACCTTAAATTTGGAGCTTTATGCAAATTACGCTATGGAGGCAAGTGCGTGATCATTTCACTATACCTAGCTTTTTTAGGGACCGACCCATCATGTTAGTTACCTCAGTTTTGGTCAAAAGGGAAAAATAATAAAAGATCCCCCCCAAATCAAAACTACCATCTTTCCTCACCACGAGACGTAGGTCCTTGGCGTTTCATTTACCA
>NW_007424904.1:0-504 GCF_000475195.1 Diaphorina citri
TTTCAGAATGAAAACTCGCCCAATTTCAGCGAAATAAATTGACGACTTTTCAAGAAAAAGGGTCTCACCTAAATCAGAAACTTTTTGGGTAAAACGGATTTTCTAGCGGAATATTGTTAAGAATCAGTTCCAAAAAGAATCATGTTGATATCCCCATTATTCAGCAAGATACAACCAACCTCAGTGGTGCAGTTGTTAATGCGTTGGACTTCGGATCTGGAGGTTGATGGTTCGAGTCCAAGTCAAGTCATAAAATTCATCTAGGTGTAATAATCGGGGAACGATGTTTGCGACAAGCATTTAAATATGCTTAACACAATTGAAAAATTCCTTTTATTCATCAAGACACACGAGATTTTGTAAAAAAAAATTCCCAAAACGGAATTCCCAAAACGGAAATCAAAAAACTTCAAAGTTCAAAGCCCTTTTCCCAAAAATCTCCATTTCCCTTTCAAGATCTTCTGAAAAGAATCGTTTTCAATTGAAATAAATTATTTCAATACA
>NW_007424905.1:0-504 GCF_000475195.1 Diaphorina citri
GATCAAAAAAGTGTTTCCCTAAAAGGGTCAAGTTTACCAGAGGCAGAAAACGTAATGTCCGATTAGTGGTTTGATGTTGCACAGTTGGAATACTGACCAATGAGCATTGAGTATTAGTGTGATGGAGCGTTTAACTTTGAACTTCTGAATGTTAAAGTCGATCTGTGGTTTTGATTAGGCGATCACCAGGTAATAACTATAATTATACTAATGCGGGGTATTGGATAGCTAACTCTTAATTTCGCTCAGCGGGCTGCCTGCTTGAAACCCGAAGGAAAGAGGCATTCAGACACATAGACCTTCGTAAAGTTAATTTCGTTAATTGCTGTATCTCAATATTGAACGCCGAATTCCAAGCAAATTGGATTTCCCAGACTATTAATAATATTTCATTTACTGACCATCTCTTTGTAGACTGCAAACTTAACCATGGTAATAAAGTGGTCACAGGTAATCATCTAGTTGTCTAGGAACCCTGATTTATAAACTGAAACAAATAACTCC
>NW_007424906.1:0-504 GCF_000475195.1 Diaphorina citri
TACGTGAAACCTCAGTAAAAGATTTAGGAGTAGTGTACAATCACGACCTTTGTTTTAATTTTCATGTTCAAAATACTAAAAATAAGGCTATGAGAGCCCTAGGTTTCCTACTCAGAAATACCTCCGACCTTAAGAACCATCAAACCTTGTTTGTAATTTTTTATGCTCTTGTTAGGACCATTCTTGAATACGGTTCTGTCCTCTGGTCTCCCTATTATCAGAATCAATGTCATATGATCGAAACCGTTCAGAATAAATTTTTACGTCATATTGCCTATCGTAATAAGACCCCAATACTAGACCACGAATACAGCTCTATTTTAAAAGAAAACAATTTATTAACACTTCAAAATAGAAGAGAATTGAATGAAATTACCTTTTTATATAAATTGCTAAATAATCAAATAGAGTGTTCAGACGTCTTACAATCAATCAACTTTCGAATCAACATGAAAACTACACGTAATAAAGAGCTATTCAAATTAAACAAAAGCAAATCAAATA
>NW_007424907.1:0-504 GCF_000475195.1 Diaphorina citri
GGGGACTTTTTTGCGCACGTCCACGAGCATTTGATCGAGGAGAATGTCACCGATGTGAGTACTGGACTATTTTGAGAGAATTTTTTGGTGCTCACCTCCTGGACTATTTTGTGAGTAATTTTTGTCGCTCACCTCCTGGACTATTTTGAGAGCAAGCTTTTGTTTCTCACCTCCTGCACTATATTTGTGAAAGCAACTTTTTTTACTTTCTTTTTTAAAATGGCAGCAGCGTTTTCCTGAAGGAGCTCTTACACCTGTTTATGTCAGAATCTGTCTCTCTTTCCTCTAGATTCGTACAAGCTTAACCCGACTTTTAGGGCTTTTTGCCCTTGCACCTAAACCTTAGAGTGGGCTTTCTGTGTACGCAAACTTCCTTATCTTTCAACATCTTTTCAACATATTCTTGATATCTATACTTCTATTATGATTCTTTCAGAGAACCCTGTTCACAACTGAGCGCACTGTGGCGATGGCCGATTTCTTCTCTGTCCCCAAAACGAGCAC
>NW_007424908.1:0-504 GCF_000475195.1 Diaphorina citri
AGGGCAGGATTCAGTTCTATATTACGAATAATATACGCTGAGGTTACATTAACAGCGGGGTGATGAGTGATAGAGGGGACACTGCTTTCTTCTCCATTTTCATTGGTGGGTTCAATACAGGCACTGGCTTTCAGTATGGCACAGGAAGCGTGCTGAGCTGCTTTCCTGATCTGGAGGGAAAAGAAAATTAATTAATAGTTACATCCTGGTCCCTGGTCTACAGTTTCATCTTCATTGTTCAAAGGTATTTTGAGCTTCCGTGCTGATACATTTCCATCCTAGTTAGCTTGTTTGATAGCACGTCTACATTGTAAGAGCTAGGCCATGGCGTGGGTTCACTTCCCGCAAGGGGTGTATTTTATCCTGAACGGATAATGTTCTTTCTTGGAATGGCTAGCTTTCTCCTGTCCTGTCTTCCTTCTCTCTTTGCTTTCGGGACGATAAGACCTTAGCAGTTACAGTTCCCTCTATAAAACTCAAAAAAAAAAAAAAAAAAAAAAAAAA
>NW_007424909.1:0-504 GCF_000475195.1 Diaphorina citri
TACTGGAAACAGCTTGATGTGTACATCTGAAATGAGAGAAATTGAAAATTAATTCATTTACCTGATTTAATTTTTAAATTTTCAAGAAGATCACCCCAAAGGCAAAGAAAGAAGGAAGACAGGCTAGGGGAAAGCCAACTGTTCTGAAAACAAACCTTATCTGTTTAGGACAAAACTCACCCAGGTGGGAATCAAACCCACAACCTAGTGCTTACAAGGCAGATGTGCTACCCTCCAAGCCAACAGGCTGGGCAATGCTTTAATAATAATTAGGTATGCTTAATTGACCAAACAAAGTGAAGGTCCACGTTTTAACTTGACCAATTTGCATTTGGTTTAGATGTGTGTTTAAAACTTGCAATTGCCTGGTCCAATTTGATGAACTTTGAAATTTTGAGTTCCTTGAATCAAGACACGACGATCCTCGAAATTTGGTGTCCCAGGTCCAATTTTGGTCTCAAACTTTTGAACATGGTAATAGATAAATTACCACATTTATGACCC
>NW_007424911.1:0-504 GCF_000475195.1 Diaphorina citri
AATTTTCTCGGCTGACTTTTGTCTTATTTTACCACCGGAAAGTGTGTGGCAGATCCTTTGTTAAAAAGGCTCTCTATTGTACTGGTGGTTTGAAATGTCCTTGGTCATAGCATTGACCTTTCAATTAACCTTATGAGAAGATTTTAAATACAGAAGCGCAAAATATACATGAAATAGAAAGAGAGAGAGAGAGAGAGGGAGACAAAGAGAGAGAGAGAGACGTGAAGATGGGAGATAATGAGAGAGAGATAAGGATGGAGAGAGTCACGATTGGACCAGTCTGGGCACGATATGGGTATGTGGATATAGACCAATGAAAATGCAAGTACATTAAGTACGCGAGAGAACTTAACTAAACACTATACACTACATAGGTCATAATATATGTTATGTACTTATTTACCTACATCTATGTATGTGTAATACATATTAGCTAATATTATTATCCACTTACTTATACAGTGCGGATAGCTCCTAAGCTAAAGTTGAGCTGGTCTTGAAATC
>NW_007424912.1:0-504 GCF_000475195.1 Diaphorina citri
AATTGAGTTGTTAAAATAAAACTAAATTACCAGAATTCCCGATTGAAAATAGAAAATATAAGGAAATAAAACTAAATTACCAAAATTCCCGATTGAATATAAAAAATAGAAGGAGTACTTAAACTACCAACACCAAAATAAGAAATAAAGCAAATAATCAAAACCAATAGAAGCAAAATACTCAAAACCATAAAAGCTAAAATAGATTTAGTTAGTCCAGTTTAATTGAATTGTGAAATTGAGAAATGGGGTATTGCTATTTATTTAACAAATTATTGTGTACCTGTGTTAGTAACTATGGCTGGTTACTAATTAAAGAAAAATAAAAAAGGGGGGGGGGTATGAATAAAAGAACAACTATGGTTAGGGTCGCTCCTTTGTACCAAATCTACCACTCAATTGATACAAGGAGAAAGGAGTTCCTACGTTGGGCGCCAATTGATACAAGAGGGTATCAATTGGGAAAAAAAAGATGTGTGTGGGGTCGCGGGTGAAAAAGAGCTA
>NW_007424913.1:0-504 GCF_000475195.1 Diaphorina citri
TTTTTTCGCGCGAACTTTCATTCACACTGGAGCTTAGAGAAATTTCGTCCAAATGTGACATACATGGCTAGAAAGCTCATTTTCTCAGCTTTCTAAATAATATACTCTGATCAAAAATTAGGTGTCGCAACACAGTTCAATTCGCTCACCAACGATTCAAGTCACGACCTTATATGCAATATATGGGAATTTTTTTCGCGCGAACTTTCATTCACACTGGAGCTTAGAGGAATTTCGTCCTAATGTGACATACATGGCTAGAAAGCTCGTTTTCTCAGCTTTCTAAATAATATACTCTGATCAAAAATTAGGTGTCGGAAAACAGTTCAATTCGCTCACCAACGATTCTAGTCACGACCCTATATGCTGTATAGGAAAAAAAAATTCGCGCGAACTTTCATTCACACTGGAGCTTAGAGGAATTTAGTCCAAATGTGACATACATGGGAAGAAAGCCCGTTTTCTCAGCTTTCTAAATAATATACTCTGATCAAAAATCAGGTG
>NW_007424914.1:0-504 GCF_000475195.1 Diaphorina citri
AAATAGATATAAAAGAATAGAAGAAAGAAGAAAAACCAGCCTACTTAGCATCTCTATGGTACCCCATAACATGAGCTCTATTTCCATCAAAATCTTTTTAATCATAATTCAAAGCTCAAATTTTAAAATCACTTGGTCTTTGAAGGACCAAGAGAAAGTACGGACTAATCCAGGAAATCGGATTTTTTCAGTGTTTTGGACTGAGCCACAGTCTGAAACGCACTCTATCCACTAGTAGAGGAACTACAGCAATATCAGCTGTAGTTTGTAAGTTGTTAGAAATCCCGTTTGGCTGAACGTGTACATTCGTGTGCAACTCCTATGGTGGATTTCACCAATGACTTAATTAGAGATTTCACTAATGGGAGAATTTTCAACCATCCCAAAAGGAGTTTTTAATGGTCCAAGCAGGAGTTTTCAAAAACTCCTTTTTGGGGGTCGTTAAAAACCCCTTTTTGGATTATTCAAAATTTCTTTTTGCATTATCAAAAAAATTTCATTGGT
>NW_007424915.1:0-504 GCF_000475195.1 Diaphorina citri
CGGGTTACTTTCTGGTGTTCTCATGTTGACCCAGCACCTAAATGGGGAGTATTGTGCCTCTTCTCGCCCATCTGAAAAAGAGAGGCATACTACGGGATGGGCATGCTACGACACAGACCACATGCGTCCAATGTAGCAGTTGTTTCATTGCTATGGAAAATAAATAAATACATACCTAATTAAGTAGTTAGGATGCAATTAGAATCATAAATAAGACCACTCAAGTGTTCTCCTCGTATGCGATCTGTTTGCTTTTTTTTTTTGAAAACGAACTAGTTATCTACCTACTTATCCCTTAATTAAACTTTTCAAATTTTACAGGTAATCTAGGTACAAGAAAATAACAAATTAAATACTCTACAAAGAGAGATAGTAGTAGGATTCATATTACAATTATTGGAAAGGTATTAGCATATTCTGATGGACTTCATTATTCATAGGCGGATTAAAACTCATCCAAACATGTGAAGAAACGATAACAATTCTGAAATCTTTAGACTCTTC
>NW_007424916.1:0-504 GCF_000475195.1 Diaphorina citri
TATCCCTTTAATGAAAAACTTCAAATTTATTAAGATACAAAAGATGCGAGAGAGAGAGAGAGAGAGAGAGAGGGAGAGAGAGGGAGAGAGAGGGAGAAGATAAATGAAAGAGGATGAAAGATATAATATGAGGGGGTTATGAACTTCTTTTGTTTAACATTATCTGAGCTGAAAATGAGATTGGAAGAGAGAGAAGGAATAGGAAGTGGAGAGAGAAGAAAGAAAAGAAGGTGGGTGAGAGAAGGAAGAGAGAAGAAATTGGGAGCGATAGAGAGAGGAGAGAGAGAAAGAAAGAGAGAGAGAGTACGGAGATAAAGAGAGAGAGAGAGTACGGAGATAGAGAGAGAGTGAGAAAAACCAAGAAGAGAGGGGAGCGAGAGAGGAGAGAAAGAAAGAGAGAGAGAGAGAAAGAGAGAGAGGGGAGACCTTTCGATACCCTAAAGCGAGAAGAGAAGATAAACAAAAGAAATTGACACAGAGCAAATAAAAATAAAGGAAATAGAA
>NW_007424917.1:0-504 GCF_000475195.1 Diaphorina citri
AGATGAGTGTTTCACCGCCGTTTTTATTTCGTAGCGATGAAACAACTGCTACATTAAACGCTTGTGGTCTGTGTCGTAACATTTCCCATTCCGTAGTATGCCTCTCATCAGATGAGCGAGAAGAGACACAATACTTCCCATTTAGGTGCTGGGTCAACACGAGAACACCAGAAGGTTGAAATATTTTGCAATCGAAAAATGAGTACAAATTTCTGTCGAAGGTGGGATTCGAACCCGGGACCTTCTGCATGACAAGCAAGCGCGTTACCACTGGACCAACCGTGCTCTATAAAAACTAAATAACAAATCAAACGAACAAACAAACAAAATAACCAAACAAACCCATAGGGTTTGGCAAACCTTACTTCACCAACAAGGGGTGAAACGAAATTGAAACTCAGGTCCTGGTCCTAATATTGAGTAGAGGAAACTCGAACTCGCGTTCTCTCTGTTCACAGACCACGTTCACCACGGATGACGTCATGAATGAAGCAATAGATGAAC
>NW_007424918.1:0-504 GCF_000475195.1 Diaphorina citri
GAAAGGCCAAGGCACTCACTATCAGGTAGAACTGACATACGGCCCTTTCCAGCCGTACCTGTCAGGTCTACCTGATAGTGTGTGTAAGTGTGTGCTCATCAGGTATCAGATAGACCTGACAGGTGGACCAGATCAGGTGTACCTTTCAGGTCTACCAGATAGTGAGTGCCTGACCTAACAACGATAACAATAAAGGTTTAATTTATAGTGTGTACCACTTTTTTTTCTCACCCGGTATATTTGCGAAGAAAACTCTCAAGCAGGTAGGTAAGTCTCAGTAAACATTACTTTTACGAAAAGTAAGAAAACCTAGGTTAGGTATTAGTACATACAGGGTGTTTAATAAAAAAGTTGCCACCCCTGAAAACTCGAGAACCGTTTAAAATCATTTCTGGGTCTCAGTTTCAACATGAACCATTAGTGGGGCCTATTTGAAGCACAAATCACCAATCAATATGAATTTCCCATTTTTGGTGCTTCCCCTATTGGCGAGAGAACATGGAA
>NW_007424919.1:0-504 GCF_000475195.1 Diaphorina citri
GGGGGGGGGGCAGGGCAGGGCACAAACTCAAGAGGATGTGTCGACGGGGAGGAGGGGGTGTTCCTATTTTTAGTAGATATTACACAACAATCTTACCTGTGCAGTTATTAGCACGACCTAAAGCTGTTCCCTCCCCCAGGCACTGCACAATAATTTTTATGAACTAAATACTAGTAGTTCTGTGAACTGTAGACCTCACTCAGTCCAGTCTCTTTTACCTGTATTACATTATATTATTGATATGGGGATTTTTCTAACGAAATCCCTATGTGCACAGTCCAGTATGAATGATTTATAAATGACTATTGCACCCCTCTTTGCCCAAGCTGAGACTCTTTTCCTTCCTGTTTCTAGGTGGATGAATACGATGGTATCTTCCTAAGCAATGGTCCAGGAGATCCAGTAATGTGTGCCACCACTGTGGCTAATATAACACAGGCCATTCAAACCATGGAGAACAATCAGACGTGGAAACCCATCTTCGGCATATGTTTGGGTCATCAG
>NW_007424920.1:0-504 GCF_000475195.1 Diaphorina citri
AACCTAAACCAATTCAGGAAAGACCAAATGAGTCACATACGAGTCTACTATGGAATATCCAATTCTATGAAGAAACATGGTCATAGGCTCTGAAGTCTGAAGGCAACATGGATCAACAATATCTACAATTCTACATAGATAAGTCTACGGCCGTATAGCTGTGAAGACATCCTATCGAATAAGTCGTATGGCACTCAGTGTCGTGTGATGAGATTTTCAAAAGGGGAAGCTATAAATCCATATACAGTATGCCGATCTGCTAGTCTGCAGCTGCGTCCACAGTCCACACATAATCGACGGCCATTGATCGATGTCGACTGAAACCGTCCACACTACCAATGGTTTCTTCAAATTCAATTGATTTTATTTTCTCAACAGTTTGACTATTCTCTCTCTTATCTTTCCCAGTCTTTGTATGTGTGCTATGAGCTATCAGTGCTGTTCCTTCCCTCGTGCAGCAGATCTATCGCATTTAAATTATCGATGGCCACATCGATCCTACTG
>NW_007424921.1:0-504 GCF_000475195.1 Diaphorina citri
TAATTGATGAAATCATATTGTATTGAAATTTGACGAGTAATTGGTAATTCTGTGAACTGTAAACTCACTCAGAAGGGGAACTAAATCTATTGTCAAATAAAATTTCATTTAAAGGTACGGTTTCCTAGCGACGTGTTTTCTGCGCAGCGCGGAACCGAACACGTCGGCAGGAGCGTGAAATATATTGCGCTGCGTGAAAGTGTTTTCCAACAAAACGTTTTCGCCCGACGTAGTTGTTCATTTTTACTTTTTGTGAGACAGTTCAGAGAAATGGAGGCCATTTGCAGGAAAAGAAAGTTGATGGCGGTTTTACTACAAGAAATCATGGACGGTGACCAGGAAGAAGAGATATTGCTGACCAAATTCTGGGTCTTTCAAATCATATAAAATTTTATGTTGTATAACAAAATCAATTAGACGATCGTATTCGTTGGAAGAAAACCTTGCCGGAGGGGATTTAGCGAAATTTCCAGTCATTTTCACAAGCATCAAACACAAAAGTTA
>NW_007424922.1:0-504 GCF_000475195.1 Diaphorina citri
TGATAAGAGAACCTACGGTAATAAAAGGTTATGAGAAAACTTGATCCTAACCCCAATTCTTTAAATCCTAAGAAAAAAAAAAACAAAATGTCTTGTTATAGGTATTTCAAAATAATTAATTACTTACAAAGCTCAAAGTTGAATTATTTACTCAGTAAAAATAGGTATAGTACTTGGGTGCAAAATGCAAAAACACAAGATCAAATGGGTAGGTACATAGGTAATCAATTACTAACAAAACACAATAAATTTAAAGAACAAAGTTCAAACTGACAAAATTGGTTTAAATTTAAACTTTAAATTCAAGTTTAATAAGTTTAAGTACTGAGAGATCAAATAAATCAACAGGTGAAAATTTGTTATCAAAATTTGAAGTTTGAAAGTTTTCAAAATTTGTTTTCAAAAAAATTAAAATTCAAAATGGACTCGAATGTTTACAAAATTTTGCTTGATTTGCTTTATCACCAAATTTGGTGCGGGAGATAGATAACTTGATAATGGAGG
>NW_007424923.1:0-504 GCF_000475195.1 Diaphorina citri
CAGCCATCCCGGAAAGAAACCTTATCTATTCATAAAATCCACCCCGGGCGGTAATCCGCGACCTAGCGCTTACAAGGCAGACGCGCTACCTTCTTAGCTAACTAGGCTGGCGACAATTTATTGCGAGAGTTCACTCCGCACAGCCGTTGTTCCCGGCTCTCAAATTCGAGTAGGAAAAGACATTTGGGGATTATGTAGGAAGGACTGGTAGGTAGGGATTGGGAGGCAGTGGTTGATACACTATTGTACAGACCATGTAGTAAAGCAAAGCTTATTAGGGGAATGAAGACACATGGGACGGAAAATTTTAGGAGGTAAGGACAGATACACAAGTTCAGAGGGAAAAAGGGAGGTATGCCAGTTTAAGGAGGGTGCACATGTTAGGGTGGAAGGGAGGTACAGATGTTTAGGGGGGAATGGGGAGGGTTACAAGTTTAAAGGACGGTTTTCCTGACCGCAAGACATGGGTTTGAATCTCCCTCTTCTCTTTTTGTCTTCCTCCCT
>NW_007424924.1:0-504 GCF_000475195.1 Diaphorina citri
TATGTTTATTCCTAGGTATAAATGAAATGTCAAAAGTAAATTGGGTTGTTGTAACAAGGATCAAATAATATTCCCTGGACAAACAGTGTAGGAACTGTTTTATATGGTAGGTATACTTCCGCAACTGTTTGATGATGATTATGTCTGATTATTTTATTCCTTTATACCTAGGTAATGTGTGGATTTAATGTATGATGTATGTACTTTGGTCCGTACGTGCGAGGCAATCAGGCAAAATTTCACACGGAACCTGGCCGTAAACCTAAATACGTCATGTGAGCCTAAGTGAGCCACTATGAGTTGTTGACTCAGAGCTCCATTAGTCATCAGTATAATGATCCTGAGCATTAACGATGCCGGTTATATCTGGAGATATAATCATAGTCATACGACTTCGGTGTTCTTACCGGGAGATCTAACTTTGTCCTCGTTGGTGTGCCAATTGATCACACACATTCACAATTGTTCACATCGTTTCAGGTAGACCAGGTCCCAAAACCTGAC
>NW_007424925.1:0-504 GCF_000475195.1 Diaphorina citri
GACTGCGGGAGTAAAGGGACTTTTCAGTCTCATTCTGGCAGTATAAGCAGGGTATATTCTATTCTATTCTATTCTAGTCCAGTTAGTAACTTAAGTCTACTGAGGTCTTAACGTCCCGATATCGAACAGAGAAGGAAGACAGGATAGAAGGAAGACTCTCTTCTTCTCCTCCTCCTCCTCCTCCTCCTAATTCTTCTTCTCCTCCTTCCTCTTCTCCTCCCCCTCTTCCTCCTTCGTCTTCCCCTCCTCCTCCTTCTTCTACTTCTTCTTCTCCTCCTCCTTCTCCTTCTCCCTCTTCTTCCTCTTCTCCTTCCCCTCTTCCTCCTTCGTCTTCCCCTCCACCTCCTCCTTCTCCTTCAGTTCTTCTCCTCCTCCTCCTTCTTCTTCTTCTCCTCCTCCCCGTCCTTCTCCATCTCCTCTCCTCTCTTATTTCTCTTCGTTCTCACACAATAGAAGGTAAATCAACATCACCACATGACGTCAGGAAAGTGTGAACTTTGGCGA
>NW_007424926.1:0-504 GCF_000475195.1 Diaphorina citri
TCTCTCTATTATTTTATTATTTCAGACGGTGTTCAGGTTCGAGCGAGAGATCTGGATTTCCATCACCGACCACATGTTGTACTCCTCTCAGTTAATACACGGTGCACATGTGTTGCCCAGTGCGAGTCTACTGTTGAGCGCCTTCGAATCTCTCCCACTTCTGAAGCGGATGGAACCGTTTGATGAGCCGCTTGTGTTGCAGGGTGTTCGCTTTATGCGGGCCGTGCGAATACCCACCAAACGTTAGTATCAAAGTCAATCAAATCCACTAAACGTTAGTCAGTCAAATCCACCGAACATTAGTATCAAAATCAATCAAATCCACCGAACGTTAGCATCAAAATCAGTCAAATACACCGAACGTTAGTATCAAAATCAGTCAAATCCACCGAACGTTAGTATCAAAATCAGTCAAATCCACCGAACTTAGTATCAAAATCAGTCAAATCCACCGAACGTTAGTATCAAAATCAGTCAAATCCACCGAACGTTAGTATCAAAATC
>NW_007424927.1:0-504 GCF_000475195.1 Diaphorina citri
TATTTTTACTTCCTACATTATTGGACAGCAGTAAGCGGAAAAGAACCATCCATAAGGCAATTCCTCTGATGGATGGTTCTTTTCTGCCTAATGCTGCCCACTTATACCTACAAATGAATTAATACCCATCGAAGGAGAGGAACTTTTCCTCCTTTTTTTCACAACCTTCTACTCTCTCTCTCTCTCTCTCTCTCCATCATTCTTACTTTATTTTCTCATCCCATTTTCAAAGAGAGAGAAAAGAACGAGTGGGCTAACGTCATCTTATTCCCAGGCCTGACTAGCATTTTAACAAGCAATTTTTCAGCACCGTATTACTCCCTGACCTTTACAGGCCTCTCTCTCCCTCCCTCCCTCTCTCTCTCTTTCTCTCCATCATTCTTACTTTATTTTCTCATCCCATTTTTAAAGAGAGAGAAAAGAACAAGTGGGCTAACGTCATCTTATTCCCAGGCCTGACTAGCATTTTAACAAGCAATTTTTCAGCACCGTATTACTCCCTGA
>NW_007424928.1:0-504 GCF_000475195.1 Diaphorina citri
GAGTTTTTTATTGTTTGTACACCACTCATAGGTGTCGGTTTAGGAAGAGGTGGTTTCGAGTGTTGGTTGTTTTGGGTGAACTGGTTTTGTGGTGTGTTATTGAAGCGATTTTGGAAAGGGGTGAATTGGGTGTTTTGTTGAAAGTGCGATGGTTTTTGGAAATTTGGGGCCGGTCTGAAGGGAAAGTTAGGTAGCGGAGAATTATTCTGTTTGTTGTAATTGTTGTTGTTATTTTGATTGTATGACTTGTTGTTATTTTGATTGTATGATTTGCTGTTGTTGTTGTTGCTATTGTGTTTATAATTTTGTGATTGTGTATTCTGTGTTGCTTTCTTGGTTGCGTCAATTTGGTACTCATTGGTGAGGAGGTTAAGGGCCTCACTCATGTCCTTTACGTCCCTTGTTCTCATCAACGAACCCAGGGGTTCTTTCAAACCTTTGAGGAACGTCCTTAGACCAAGTTTGTTTATATACGTGTTTATATAATTCTTGCCTTCTACCTCG
>NW_007424929.1:0-504 GCF_000475195.1 Diaphorina citri
AATGTGATTCCGGCCAGGATCGAACTGGCGACCTTCTGCGTGTAAAGCAGACGTGATAACCACTACACCACGGAACCCACGTGTCAATCGAGGCACAAATAGCATTACATGATTCCACGCCATATGCTAAACATGGATATGAAGATAGTTTCCCGCCAATATTCAAAATTGTTTACAGTACCAGATCTTCCCAAGGCATTCGACAAGAATAACAAACCATTTTGAGTTTGTGTGCTTATATTACCAGTAAAATAACAGCACGAAAAGCTGACATCATCATCATTCGACAAGATTGGAATCGGTTGTGACATCCTTCTGAATAACTCGAGCAAAATTTTTCTGGATTTCTCATCTTGAAAAAGCCTACGAGTGAGGCGAAACCCGCGAAACTCGGGTTGGTGAAATAAAAAATCCGTAACAAAGAACCATAGTCAATATAAAATAAGGTAAGTTTAAAACCTAATAAAGGTCTCATTAGATTGAAGGCAATCGGGCCTTTGGGGA
>NW_007424930.1:0-504 GCF_000475195.1 Diaphorina citri
AGCTGAAGTGATAAAAATATAAAATTATTTTAATTTGTAGAAGGTAGGTAGGTAATACATGGTGTTTTTATTATATTTTTGATGTGATATTTTTTTATATTGTGTTGAGCTGTTTGCCCATGCTTCCTAGAAAAATGAAAAGTAAAATATGTGAATTTTTACTTTTTCTCAAATGGATTGGATGATTTCAGAAAATCAATTTTTTACTCTGCTTGAATTATTGGATCAGGGAATCTTTACAATATACGTTGAGAGATAGATACAGATTTCTCATTTTTCTATCGAATTTTTTTTATGCCAGCCTAGTTATTAGCTTAGTTGGTAGTGCACCTGTCTTGTAAGTGCTAGGTCACAGGTTCAATTCCCTCCCGGGGTGGATTTTATCCTGATAGGATAATGTTTGTTCTTGGAACTGCTGGCTTTCTACTATACTGTCTTCCTTCTCTCTTTGATTTCGGGACAATAAGACCATAGCAGTTACAGTTCCTTCCGTCAAACCTCTTA
>NW_007424931.1:0-504 GCF_000475195.1 Diaphorina citri
AAAAAAAAAAAAAAAAAAAAAATACACTACCTAGGAAACATTTGTTATGCAACAGTAGAGACTGTAGAGAGCAGTGGCACAAGTGTTGCGGTACAAAATCAAATCAAATATTTTTATTGTGTATTTTGAATGCTGAGCAACTTTCAAGATAAAGTCCTAGTGGTACACGGGTACCAGTTGCACAAGTATTGCGATAGGTACAAAATGTTATGAAAGTTGAGCACCTTTCAAGGTAAAACCTATAACACGTGAGCCGGGAAAGTCAGTAGCATGTAATTCCCCAGATGTCTAATAGATGGTCACCCATATCCGTATGCTAACTTGCTAACCATGAAAAAACGTTGCTTAACCACGGTTGGTCCGTTTGGATAGAGGGAAAAGTTTGAAGAGGTTTGATAGAGGGAACTGATACCAACAGAGGTCTTGTTTTGCCGAAATCTAGAGAAGAAGGACAGGGGTAGGAGAAAGCCAGCCGTTCCGAGGACGAATTTTATCTATTTAGAA
>NW_007424932.1:0-504 GCF_000475195.1 Diaphorina citri
ACCTACATATTTCTATAACAAATGAAACCTTTTTTTTTTCTGGTAGCAGTTTTACGTCACTGTATTAACGGTTGAGGTGTTTAGTGATGGGGGGTTGTACCCTCCATACTGCGACAAGTTACTCTTAAATTTCCTTACCCTAACATACTCTGTCGTACGTACTATTCAGTACATAAGTACCAGGTACATATTATTACATATTGTGTAAGGGGTGTGTAAGACTTACAGTGTAAGTCTTACACACCCCTATTGTTCAGGCTATTGAACCTTGACCGAAAAGTACAAAACCCGTCACCCTTTGTATTCGCCTCAGTCAAAATACTGAATTAACTCTGCCTTTACGAAAATTCGCTATTATCTTGACAAAAGCAAAAGGCACGTGACAATGTAAAAGCTCATTTGAATTCTTCAAGGCTCTCTACATTCTATGTCTTGTAAGAGCAAAAAGCTCTACATCATAAACTTGTTTTTCATTCCACTATAAAATCCTTTGATCCTAGCCTA
>NW_007424933.1:0-504 GCF_000475195.1 Diaphorina citri
CATTATACCGGGACTGAAGAGTTCACTACTTGATCCTGTACCAGAGGTAAGTTGCTGGTCTTTATGTTAATTTTATTCTTAGAAAGATGGCTGCCCAGATTATCGGTAATATGTATTCTCTGACGGACCAGAAGGATTTGATGCCCTACCTGCCCACCATTATACCGGAACTGAAAAGTTCCCTACCTACTTGATCCTGTACCAGAGGCAAGTTGCTGGTCTTCATATTAATTTTAAAAGTGTGTACCATTTTTTTTTCTTCATTCTGATATTATTTCACGTTTCTCTGCAGTAGCGGTGACAGCACTCCTCCTTGAGGTACACCCTACTCAATGATGAATCTCTCTGTTATTTCCATTTTCATTTCAACTTCGCTTTTTGTTCTTACGTACAATCTTGCTCTTCTATCTACCATTGTTTCATAAATCGCTACGTTTCTTAAATTTTGTCAAACTTTCTTGCCCATCACTGTGTCAAACGCCTTTTTTATGTCAATATTTTTTT
>NW_007424934.1:0-504 GCF_000475195.1 Diaphorina citri
TGGCGGCTTTTTTTTCTTTCTTCAAACCACCATCAGGTAATTTCAAAAGTCGAGCCGACTAAGGTTACAATGAACTTTCTTACTTACCTATTTTCCGTGTCCGGAAACAAACTTGAACATCAGATCTTGAATTTCCAGAAATTGGCAACGTGGATGGACTTTTCGATTTGCTTGCATGAGGTCTTCTTGTGTGCAAGGTTCATCCAGTTCTAGTTGGCTGCAGTTTAAGAGGTGGTTATGATTTTGTATTTCCCCGCAGTAAACTATACAAAGGTATCATAGGTAGGTAACTAAACTACAGACCGCTACAGAGTCACAACCTATTCATAAAAAATAAGTTTCTTCTTTTCTAAGGGGTAATTTCTGGCAAACCTACATCGGGAATATCTGTAACAAAATGCTACATTAAATTTGTTAAAATATGGCACTTGATACTTTTTAAAAATCAAAACTTGAGCCGCCCCTCAATGTGTCAGATATAGGAAAGTTTACATGCTATGAATT
>NW_007424935.1:0-504 GCF_000475195.1 Diaphorina citri
TTGACGCACTTTAATAATAAACTTAATACCTACCTATAGTCAGGGCCGTATAATAATTTCGACTGTCTGACAGACCTAGGTCTCTCGCAGTTGCAGCTCCGGAACCTGTATGGCGAAAAAAGCTTCCGACTCTCGTAGGTCTCTCTTACTTTAGAACTTCTGAGAGACTTAGAAGTCGGAAGCTTTCTCCGCCATACCTACATGTTCCGGTATCTGTCAGACAGTCAAAACGTGAGTGGGTAGCCTTGCCTTAGGTAAATTTAAGTGCATTGCATACCATAATAATTAATAAATTGGTATTTTCCAACATTGTGTAGTTACAGATCCGTCTTTCTCTCTCTCTCTCACTCTCTTTCACTCTCTCTCCCTGTTCCCATTTTAAATGGAAATCAACTGAAAATTTCCGTTTGTTGTTTTTGACGTTCTTTGACGTAGTTACAGAAAAGAAAGAAGAAACCAAACTCGTTATATTTAAGTAGAGTATGCAAAGCGGTTTCAATGTGG
>NW_007424936.1:0-503 GCF_000475195.1 Diaphorina citri
ATGAAAGGAAGGCGATGCCGGTGGCAAATGGAAAGCTAGATGGGATATTAAATTAAGTACCAGGCTGACGAGCCCCCCGGGGTAAAAAATGAAATATATCCACTATACTTACTTCTGTTCTTGAGTTCTTGAAGACTTTTTCTTCGTCATCGACAGGAAAATGAGACTTCAAATGCCAACTATCAAGTGTTAAACTGGAGGCTCAATTTAGAATAAATCTTATTGCCAACTTATTATAGGTACCATCAACTTATTATTGTACTACATATTCTTTTATCCATACCTATGTATACGTGTAAAATCCAGAGTAATGAATATTACAGCAAATTCATGCCCGAAGCTATTTTTATTCTGCTTTGATTACATTTACAAGGTTAGTAGGTAGGTCAAATTAGAACCTATCCCTTAAATAATATCCTCAAACTATTCATAATATTATTACAGCAAATTCAAAACCTCATCCTTCTCATATTTTGCTAAGAAAATTCCCCTGTACCTAACTA
>NW_007424937.1:0-503 GCF_000475195.1 Diaphorina citri
CAGCAGAGAAATAATACAAGAGATACAATTTTTATCGAGCGAACATCAAACTCAGTGTGCGGGGACTTTTGGGAAAAAAGTTTCTCAAATTTGACTGAAAATTTCGTGAAATGTAGCTGAAACATTCCGCGGACTTGTCCTGTTCATTATAGGAGAGGTACCCCTAAAAACACTTCTTTGGTCCGTCATCGGTAGGTAGGTAGGTAGGTACTTAATAGGGACTTTTAGTCGAAGCCGGAAAAGTTACCTACTTGAAAATTTCAAATCTGTTAGTATTTGAATTTTGACATAATCTTGCAATCTGTAAAATATACTCATGAGTGTATCATCAACTGGTGACTAGAATGGCTAGATAATTTTACTCAAAAACTAAGATGTTTAAATCGAACCACTTACTTCTAACGACCACTGGTTAGCTGGCAATGTGGCAATGATACCCTTGTTTTCTGCAGCATCCTAAATAACTTTTCAGATTTTCAGATAAAATATTTTTTAAAAAGTGC
>NW_007424938.1:0-503 GCF_000475195.1 Diaphorina citri
TTTTATTTCTTAAAAACTCCGTCGACAAATGTTAATTGTAGTTGTAAGTTATACCTACCACTATCTAAGAAGCTTACGGGAGTTACGAGGAAAATGAATACCTACTTCCGCCCATATCCGGGGTTAGGTGGCATGCAAAAAGGACTTTCACAAAAATCACAAGCATCTTTGTGTTTGTGTAGATAGGCTAGATATCTCTTACTATAGACCTATGATATAGAACATGACTTCATAATAAGATCATCATGAGATGAAACGCAAACTGATAAAACAATTACACTAGGAATTCAGTTAGAGGTGTCAATGTGTTATGTGTTAATGCTCTCATTCATGACTTTCAAGGGTCAATCATCGAATTAATATGGATGTGAAAAATCTGGATCCCAATTTTATGTGACCGCTTTTGGAGGAAAAAATTAAATAAAAGAATAGAAGAGAAGAGATTTTGATCAGGCATGGCATACTATCATGCCTGATCTCTTCTCTTCTATTCCTCAGTACTG
>NW_007424939.1:0-503 GCF_000475195.1 Diaphorina citri
CTCGCTTTGAGTTCATAGATCGTCGCGACAAATTTCGAGATCAGAGCTCATTTGTGTGAGAAAATGTGAAAAAAATCCTCCAAAAACCAGTTTTGGCTTTATGGTTTTCTGGACAAAATTTGCACCACCATTTCCGTGTTCCTGGTAAAAAGACCTTTAGTTTGATATATAGGTCGACCAGGTTTGGATAAGTCCTTCTATGGGGACAGACCGACCGAGTGACAGACACCGAAGCGAATATAATAGTCCGTCCCTTATACCTTTTTATTACTATTGTAATAATAAAGGAAGGACGGACTAAAAAAGAAAGCAAAAAGTTCCCAAAGCGAGGTTGCCAATCCGATTCCCGCCCGTAGAGAACTTTATCCTAAACAAATAGGGGTCGTTCTCGGAACAGCTGACTTTCTCCCACCTCTAAGTTAGCTCGGAAGGTAGCGCGTCTGCCTTTTAAGCGCTAGATCGCGAGTTTGATTCTCTATCATATCATACCACTATCATCGCGT
>NW_007424940.1:0-503 GCF_000475195.1 Diaphorina citri
GGTAAAATATACAGATATGGGGACATTTCCTATGTGTGGAGTTGAGGTAAAATATACAAATATGGGGACATTGGGATGCACAGGTGATCTGTATAGACTGGGCGGGACGAAGCGTGGCACAGGGACCATATAGAGATTCTGAATTAGTAGTTCAGTGAAGGGCTGTATGTACTTAGTTGTAAAATGATCTTTCCTTTAGGTGTCGGAACAAATTTGCCGAATTTCGTACCAACCGTTTGAGTGTTATATAGGTCAACAAATTTTGTTTTGTTTTCCATGTCCGTTCTGAAGATTAAACGTTGAATTTGCTTCGTTTGACCATAAGAAAACATCCTCACTAGCCCACCACATATTGGAATAGCCACCTATCTCACCCTTCCAATTCTTCCAAACATGTTTGAATGCAGTGCAATAAGCAAACATTGATAGTAAAGTTACTTGTCTTTGTACAGGAATTCATTTCCTGTCCATTGGGCATCATTTTATATCAGGGGGTGGAAAAA
>NW_007424941.1:0-503 GCF_000475195.1 Diaphorina citri
TGAACAATAATACTAGAAAATTACACAACCACACTGAGAGACTGGGACTTTAGCTGTACTAACGATGATCGATCATCCTTTGGAATATTTTAACTGTTCTTTTGCGCTTGGCTCATTTTTTGTGTGATGCTTTCCGTAAACTTACTTCCCCATATATTCTCCGTGGAGCACGGCATTGCAGGTTCTACACTTGAAGCACCATACATGCCATTGTTTATCCAATGCTATCAGGGCCTGGCCCTCTCCTAGTTCTTCACTGCACCCGGCACACAGCTCACTGCTCGACAAATTCAGATGACCTGGGGGGGAAAGCACCAAAGAAGACAAATATTAGATGTAAATCCATCATGATAGAGACAAAATATATCAGTTTTGGACAAAAAAGTGAAAATCCGCAATATCATACCAAACCTCTCAAGAAATCCCTCACGGTACATGATTGCTACTAGGCTCCGCCACAAAATTTTGGCCTTGGAAACCCGCCTTCTCTCGATGAAACGAAA
>NW_007424942.1:0-503 GCF_000475195.1 Diaphorina citri
AATAATGGCCTCTCCTCTCGATTAAACTTCAAACAGTCTTGTGTGAGGCGCCTCAAGATCTTTGGTACATCCTGGGCGATCTTACTCATGTCAGGCCTGAGATATCCTCGTCCTACCATGAATAGGATTTGATCTTTATTATTAATCTGGGCGTAAGGTAACATCCCTGATAGTAACTCGTATAGAACCACACCGAATGCATACACATCTGACTGGAAACTGTAAGGACAAGGCTCTTGCATGCGAATCACTTCTGGTGCCATCCATAGAATAGAACCAGAGGGTTGATGATATTGAAGACCTCCTGACCACTTGCTCTTCACCGTGGCCAGACCAAAGTCTCCAATCTTGATAGTACCATCATGAAGGAAAATATTATTACTCTTCATATCGCGATGAATAATATTCTTAGCATGTAGATAATCCATACCTTGTGAGATCTGACGTCCAATATCTATGAGAATGTGCAGGTCAAACTTTGTCTCTACAATATGAATGTGTCG
>NW_007424943.1:0-503 GCF_000475195.1 Diaphorina citri
GTGTAAACCTCAAGGCATAACTCCACCAAAACCCAACCTAGTTATTTAGCTTGGAAGGTAGAGCGTGTGCCTTGTAACTTGTAACCGCCAGATCGTGGACATGATTCCCGCCCGGGGCGGATTTTATACTAAACAGATAAGGTTCGTTTTTGGAACGGCTGGGCTTTCTATCCTGTCTTCCTTCTCTCTTCGATTTCGGGACGATAAGACCTTAACACTAACAGTACAGTTTCTTCTGTCAAACCTCTTGAAAAAAGGGTAGGTAATCCAACTGAATTTATTTTCATCTTGAATTTTCAAGTCAAAGTTTTTTATCCCTTGGTAAAGGTACTTAGACCAACATAAAAGGTTAATTATTGTTTTTCACCTACCTACTGAGAAAAAAGGGTAGGTAATCCAACTGAATTTAGGTATTTTCATCTTGAATTTTCAAGTCAAAGTTTTTTATCCCTTGGTAAAGGTACTTAGACCAACATAAAAGGTTAATTATTGTTTTTCACCTA
>NW_007424944.1:0-503 GCF_000475195.1 Diaphorina citri
TACGTTTAGCATGTTCCATTCATTATCTCTTTTCAGCAATACTCAACTTTTTTGCCACGGTTCTCATTTATGTGTTCTGCGTCCGCCGCAGGTGCCTCTCGAGGGCGGAAGAAGTTGAGCTCCGTCGAGTATAGTTTGTAACTAGATTGGTGCTATAGTTTGTAACTAGATTGGTGCTGAGGTAACCATGTTTTAATGTTACTGACATTTAGTACCAGCTACCAGCTCCCATGGCAAAGCGTCTTAGAGGCTCCAAGGACAGCACAAAATATCTTTATTAGAAGGTTTATAGAGGGAACTGTCACCGTCCTGCTAAGGTCTCATCGTCCCGAAAGCGAACAGCGAAGGAAGACAGGATAGGAAAAAGCGAGCCGTTCTGAAAACGAATCTTAATCTTTATTAGAAGGTTTATAGAGGGAACTGTTACCGTCCTGCTAAGGTCTCATCGTCCCGAAAGCGAACAGCGAAGGAAGACAGGATAGGAAAAAGCGAGCCGTTCTGAA
>NW_007424945.1:0-503 GCF_000475195.1 Diaphorina citri
TAAAAAATACTGGTAAATCGTGAACTTTGACGTCACGGCATACGCTCCCGTACACGATGACGTCACATCAAATGTCCCAAACAAAGCTCCCTCGCAGGCAACACATTAATGTATTTGTGCGCATACGTTTCTGCGCATTTCTTTCTGCTCCACCGCAAGCGTGCTTGCATACTGGCACTACCTAGCGGACGAAAAAAACAACTGCGTAAAGTTTGACGTCACTCATCTTTGAACTCTTTCATTAGAACGGAAAATAAAAATTGAATTTTCGACCTTTTACAGTTATTTTTTCGGAGTTTTGACCTCAGATTTGGATTTTTCACTACTTTTTACGTAGGAATCGACCATTTATTAATAAATTTTACCCAATTGCAACTGCTCCATTGGGCAAGGTAAACCTGGGAAGGAATCGACCATTTATTTTAAATTTTTACCCATTTGCAACTGCTCCATTAGAGAACAATAAAATTAACCAGGTCGCGGGTTCGATTCCCGCTCGGGGT
>NW_007424946.1:0-503 GCF_000475195.1 Diaphorina citri
TTCGTTCTCGGAACGGCTGGCTTTCTCCTATCCTGTCCTCCTTCTCTGTTCGATTTCGGTAGTTCTCTCTATCAAACCTCTGAAAAAATAAGACGAAAAAGAACTTGGGAAATCGAAGAAGAATGAAAAAAAGAAGAAGGCGGACGAAGAAAAGCAAGATTGAAAGAAGAGGAAGAGGAGGAGGAAGAGGAGGGATTCTTAGAATTTGTAAAAAGGAGTAATGATACCTACACAGCAGCTGATTGCTGAGAGAGAGAGAGAGAGAGAGCAATGAGAGCATAGCCACCAAAACCGGTTAAGTCCTTGATAATGATTATCACTATTATCAGCCTGAAGTTCCGTCTCTCTCTCTCTCTCTAACTCTATCCTTCTCTCTCTCCCTTCTCTACTCTGTCTCTTTCTCTCTCTTCTCTTATTTTTTCTCTATTTCTCTCTCTCTCTCTCTTGCACGTCTTATCTTTCACGATGACTTTTATCACGAGAGAAAACTGGTTTTGAAAGAA
>NW_007424947.1:0-503 GCF_000475195.1 Diaphorina citri
GAGCCTTTATTAAATAAATTGGCTATTAAAAAAATAAAAAATTATAATAAAAATAACTAATGTAGAGGAGATCAAGATCCAAGTACATTTTAAGAGTTGGATAAGTCTGATAATATTAAGGAATAATATTTACATCACCATTTCACAGAAGTTAACTAGCTAACTATACATAATATGAGGCATTAGGATTTCAAAAGAAACTCATTTGTAATCTTTTTCGAGAATCATGACAGATTTCATCGTAATATCCACTCCAATAGGTCACTCAGGGTTAATCTAGAGAGGAACAGAATCCCCTTTTGTTCAACGGGAGATATATTTGGCTTCTTTTGGGTGTTAGAAGGGAAAACCTGTTTCCTTCAATACACTGAACTGTCAACCACAATTAGCCATGTCCGAGTATTATAGGTACCTTTAGGGTTTATTTTGGCACCTGATGAAGATTCTCGCGATAGATTGGGAAGAGAATTATTAGAATCGTTTGGTCGCTTTTGGTCTGGGTA
>NW_007424948.1:0-503 GCF_000475195.1 Diaphorina citri
CTATCTGAGGGGTGGAAAATTGGAAAACGAAACTTTCAGGGGGGGGTGGGCAGACTTGTTGTCATTGAAATATCCGTGACCTTGACAGAGATGCGAAAGGCACAGAAGGCTCCTTTCTCACAGAGCCTGTGCACCCTTAACCTAGATAATGGGTCAAGGGTAAATATAAATAAATATCAATAGGCATTAGGCAGGTTTTGTTTCAGTGTATTGTATTGTTGTGTTAGGCTCGTCGCATTTGGAAGCGTTATTGCGAGACTTTTCATAATATATGTAGATTGGTTCTTCAGTCGCAGGACTACGCTTCCAAGTTCCAATGCGCGACCGTCCTTAGGCTTTACCTTTTAAGGACACTTGTATTTGAGAAAACTGGGAGCTTTCTTTGTGTATTAGGCAAGTAATGTATTGCGTTGATGTGAAATATTTTAACTTTTACATACTTGATTTTTATTATCTAATCAGACAATATTATTTTTGGACAATAATTGACTTTGAAAAAGCCT
>NW_007424949.1:0-503 GCF_000475195.1 Diaphorina citri
ACAGAAGAAGGAGAAAGGGAAGTCCCCTGCTGTGTGTGATGATGGAAAAATAAAAACATAATCACCTTCTCGCTACGCCTTTACCCCCATGTTTAATATAACTTATAACTTTTGCCTATCTCGTAATAATATTACCTTGAAGGTAAAAGGTTGAAAAGACATAATATTGTCCTGCAATCCAGATAAAATCAACTTCAGTGGTGTAGGTATTTATACCTACCTATGTATTTACCTGAGAATACAATACGCCTGTTTTTCTTTCGGAATCCAATCCGATTCCTCTCTTCTGAAGTCCATTTCCCCTCTTTTTAAAGAAAAGTACAAAATTTAGTTTAACCACTAGGTGGCGTGGTAGCGCTTAAATTAAACGATTGGAAATTGTCTTCCCAACCCTGACGAATCAAAGGTAGGATAGTTGGAGTTTGAGGCTGTGTTTATGTACAGGGCCATCGTAGGCCATCGTCGGCCTTTTTGCGTGTAAAGTTGGCGGGAAATTCGAATTT
>NW_007424950.1:0-503 GCF_000475195.1 Diaphorina citri
TAGGGAGAGAATTCGTTACTAAATACCCTCCCTCCCCTTTCCTCCCCCTCCCTTCTCCTTAAGGAGAAAGATACTCCTTCTCCTTACTTTCTTGTTCCTTATCTATTTTCTCATTTCTTTTTTTCTCCTCCTCCTCCTCCTCCTCTTCCTCCTCCTCCTTTTGTTTCTTCTGATTCTCCCGTTCTTCCTCGCTGTATACTTCTTTTCTTCTTCACCTTTTTCTCCTCCTTTTCCTCTTTCTTATACTCCACCTAGCTCCCTCTCTTTCTTTCCCTCTTCTTCTTTTCCCCTTTTTCTTCTGCTCATTATTGGCCTCTTTATCCTCCATCTTTCTCATATTCCTTCTCATCCTTCAACTTCTCTTCCTCTTTCGAATTTTCTCTTCATTCTATGTATATCCCTCCTCCTTCTCCTCCTCCTGCTCCTTTACCTCCTCCTTCTCCTCCTCCTCCTTCTCCTCCTTCTTATCCTCTTTATGGAAATAATATTGCAATCCAACCGCA
>NW_007424951.1:0-503 GCF_000475195.1 Diaphorina citri
ACCGGGGTTCTAGTTTATTAGCAATGTTTTCAACTTCTGTAAATAAGAACTTGCTATTAGTTTACTCACACAGCGTCCAAATTCATTCACTATGTATGTACATTAATTTATACAATGTCTTTATTTTTATTTACGGGTATGTTGTCAAACATCGATGCCAGTGTATCAGTTATGGTTTCCGACCCGATTACTGTTTCTTCAAAAAGCTACTTACTGAAGTAATGTTTGTCGTTTATTTGCTTGTGCCGGTGTCGGTTGTGGAATGTACACATTATGTTGTGAATGTGACGAGTAGTGAGTTGGAATTGTGGTTTATTGTTTACCCGAATGGTCCCTAAGCCCTAACAGATCCTCATGAACTTTACGAGTACTATTGATAACACGCGAGTTTTTCTCTAGTCTGCGGTACTTTGGTATTCCACACTTTTGTGCAAAACAATGGACAATATGTGTTGCCACACTAAATGCTTGTAAAAGCACAGCACGCAGGATTTACTAGTAAT
>NW_007424952.1:0-503 GCF_000475195.1 Diaphorina citri
GAGCGGATTTCATCCTGAGCGGATAATGTTCGTTCTTGGAACGGCTGGCTTTCTCCTATCCTGTCTTGCTTCTCCCATCGCTTTCGGGACGATAGGACCTTAACAGTTCCCTCTGTCAGACCTCTTTGAATGAATTTGCATAATTTCTGAATTTGTGATTCAGTGAACTGTAAAAGAACAATATGGAATATGTAATTGTAATCTACCTGTACTGTAATCAGCCTTCAGCTAATTAGCTATCAAGCTCGTATAGTTCCCACTTGATTAGACGTTCGTCATTAGACGTTCGACAAAAGAAAACGCGCAGAGCTCTCTTGAATTCAATTTCCCGTTAAGAAACAATCTCGCGTTATTCCTAGCAACACGAAGGAAATTTCACTTTCTTTTGTTTCACTAAAAGAGCTAAAATACAACAAAGCTATGGGAAAAGGCACTAAAAGAGCTAAAATACAACAAAGCTATGGGAATAGATAACATACCAGCTGAAGCTCTTAAAACACTTG
>NW_007424953.1:0-503 GCF_000475195.1 Diaphorina citri
CATACATACATACATACATACATACATACATACATACATACATACATACATACATACATACATACATATGTTTTTTTTTACATACATGATAGTAGACGTCATCGATCCGATGTTGTCTGCAGACTTCCTCCATTTCCTCGTCTCTGGCAGGTAGCGGCTCTCAAGTGACAACTTCAACCACATACATACATACATGATAGTAGACGTCATCGATCCGATGTTGTCTGCAGACTTCCTCCATTTCCTCGTCTCTGGCAGGTAGCGGCTCTCAAGTGACAACTTCAACCACAGGGTCCGTACCGCCACCTTTACCACCTCCCCGAAACCCGAGACCCACACGAGGAGCGACGGTGACCAGACCCAGCAGCTCCACGACCTGCCCAACGTGCGGCCGTTCATGCACGACCCCAGCTGGACTCGCCAGTCACATACATACATACGTACAGACCATGGGCTAAAAACCACTTTTTTGGAATCAGGGGATCCCAAAACGGATATTTCCA
>NW_007424954.1:0-503 GCF_000475195.1 Diaphorina citri
TCAAAGAGGGCTGATAACGCCTCCACCATTTTTTTTTTTTTTAAACTCTTTCCAGTCATAAATTAGATCGATAAGCCGAGAAAGCAAAAGACTTATCGTCTAATTACTTTATTACATATCAAAAAGTAATTACCAATAGGCTTATCACAATTTATTGAGTTCTCTTACCAGTTGGTTTGTTTTATCGGATAAAATGTGCTTTTTGTCCCTCATAAAGAGGTAAGTTAGATAAGGAAAAGTAAGGAGTAGATTTATGGACAGCACAAGACTTTTTCACTCTTTCTTTCTTAGAAAAAGGCTCAGATTTTCTGAATTTAAGGAAGCTGGATTCAAAGAATTTAATCCATTACAAAGAAAATCCTTAAAATTTTTGTGACCTCCTTTTAAATTTACATGATTTAAATTAAACCTAGAATTCGAATACCCCAATGTACATTTCAAAATGTTTTTAAACCTTTTATTTTCTTTCTATAGCCTTTATTTCGTCTTCCTTGTCTCTTTCG
>NW_007424955.1:0-503 GCF_000475195.1 Diaphorina citri
GGGTACCCTGGGGGAACAGACAATGGAATTGTGTTGAACATTCTGCGAAATGGACCTCTTCTTCTTTTACTCCTGTTGGACTGAGATTTCGACTGGAGTTAAACTAGCCCTCTTCATAAGATTTTCGACAATTTCGAGACTTTCTTTATAACAAGACATTTTCTCACCCAACACTGCACCTTTTCCCAATTTGGGGTCGGCGTTACCCTCCTTTATTCTACTCCTTTATACCCTCCTATCTAACACCTCCTCCCTTCTCTCTCAAGTCTTCTTCAACCTTATTTCTCCACCTCAGTTTTAGGTCTCCCTCTTTTTCTCTTAACCTGTACTGCCAGTTTCTTGACTTTTTTTCTCTCCAATATATCACTTTCTGGCTGATACAAAAAGATAGCTTTTCCTTATCCTGCCATCACTATTCGGGGAAGGCTAAAGCCGCTACAAAATCAACTTACCGTATTAGTGAACATCTTGGGGCACAGTTTACACTTGAAGCGAGGCGTGTT
>NW_007424956.1:0-503 GCF_000475195.1 Diaphorina citri
TATAAGCAAATGAATCAACGTAAATGACTTTATAGTACCCAGGTAAAGAAAACCGTGAACTTTTAGGAAAAGTTGTATTTATCATTGTGTACGTTGCTACTAATATCTATTGTGAAGGTATGGATTTCCCAAGGTGATATACCTTTTTAATGTGTTCTTGACGACTAACTAGTTAGGCAATAAACTAATAAATTATTATTGTTTCATTCATGAGGGACTTGGTTTTTTAGTTCCACTGTTGAGCATTCAGATATTAATATTCGTTTTGTTTGAATTTCAATGATTAGGAGAACAAAATGAAAAGTAATAAAATGAAATCCTATTATTGTATACGTTGCTTCTAATACCTATCTATTGTGTAGGTATGGATTTCCCAGGGTGATATACCTTTTTAATGTGTTCTTGACGACTACCTAATTAAATTAGGTAATAAACTAATAAATTATATTTGTTTCATTCATGAGGGACTTGGTTTTTTAGTTCCACTGTTGAACATTCAGATA
>NW_007424957.1:0-503 GCF_000475195.1 Diaphorina citri
AGTAATACGGAGGTTCCGGGTTCAAAATTTACTATAGGCACAGATTGTACGAAGTATGCACAACCCATTTTCCATTCAGTACAGTATGAACAATTGTACACCCCATTTTCCGTTCATTACAATACTCGTTGTGACCTTACAATACCTATGGTAGGTATTGTAAGCAATACCTATGATATTGTAAGGTCACAACGCAAAACCTCCGTGGCCGTGGTACCCACAAAAGTTGTGAAGAAGCTCTCTGCTTTACCACAAAGAATTCATGATTTTGTACTTTGTGGGACTTTCAGTTGTAAGCTGACAATCTAAATAAAGTAGGTAGGTACTATTGATACATAAACATAACCTACTTTCACAGAATACTATGAGGGTAGGGGAAGTAAATATGGGAAGAAGAAAAGGGAAAGGAAGTAGCGGAGGAGAGGGGGAGGGAGAGAAACAAGACTCTCTTCTCCTAAAGGAGGGGAAGGAAGAAGGAGAGAACGAAGAGGAGGGAGAGGGAG
>NW_007424958.1:0-503 GCF_000475195.1 Diaphorina citri
CAGCTATCAGCAGCAGCATGGCTATAATAGAAAATCTTCAGACCATCAGAGGTAAAGGCCTCAAAAAGATTAGTGTTTCGCCGTCTTTTATATTTTATCAAACTCGTGTGGTCTGTGTCGTAGCATGCCCATCCCGTAGTATGCCTCTCATCAGATGGGCGAGAAGAGACACAATACTTAGAGGTAAAGAACTCAAAAAGATTAGTGTTTTTAAGGACTCAAAAAGATTAGTGCTTCACCGTCTTCGTCTTTTATATTTTATCAAACTCGTGTGGTCTGTGTCGTAGCATGCCCATCCCGTAGTACGCCTCTCATCAGATGGGCGAGAAGAGACACAATAGGTACTTCCCATTTAGGTGCTGGGTCAACACGAAAACACCAGAAAGAAACCCGTAGAAATATTTGCAATCGAAAAACGAGTACAATTTTTTGCCGATGGTGGGAATCGAACCCGGGACCTTCTGCATGACAAGCAAGCGGGTTGCCACTGGGCTAACCGTGCC
>NW_007424959.1:0-503 GCF_000475195.1 Diaphorina citri
TTATCCATGATTTACTAATCACTCTGTAATCAAAAAACAAGCCTTTGCAATGTGCGAAGGAAGTATTTCTCTATAGGTAGTCCTTTCTTACAGTTTTTTTTTTTCTGGTATGCTACATCCTCTCCATTTATTTTTTATTTATTTAAAAAAGAAAAAAAATGGATTGCCTAGTTCTCTAGTTTCAAACGGAGAGTTTCATATCGAAATCCCGATGTTTTGTATTGACTGCAATAAATACATAGGTAGATCGGAGTACCTCGTAATTCCAAATTATTTCTTGTCTAGTCTAGTCTAGGATCATAGTAGGTGCCCAGAATGAATGGCATTTTTCTCATGGTATTTTGATGTAGATTGGAAATTTGTGTATGGAGCTGCAGAATATTATTTAAACCATTAAACTGAAATCGGTTCTGTTATCTTGGACATTGGACAGCATTGTTATCTTACCAGACTGGCTTTTCGGAATTAAAATGGATATGAAGCTGTATGTATGATCAATATAT
>NW_007424960.1:0-503 GCF_000475195.1 Diaphorina citri
TTCAGACCAGTGACTTACACGCCTCAACCATCTTCACCAAGACCTGTTGTCACCACAACCACTACCACCACAACTACAACCACCCCAGAACCTGAGAAAGATTTCGAAGTTCTACCCGGAGATTCAGAGAAAAATGAAAATGCTGTCTACCTACCTCCTTACAGTACTACACCAGAACCAGTTGCCTCAACTACTGAGCCTACCACTGTTGATATACCCAAGAGAGTAGTCGCTCCATCTAACAACAACGTCAATGTGGTAAAACCTGATGAGAGTGAAACATCAGCCCAATACACAACGCCATCAACAACTACTCCATATCCTTCAACTACAACTACATCTGTAGCTCCTAAGGAAGGTTACGACTATCCCAAGCCTTCTATTCCATTCCCAGTTCCAGAACAAGAGGGATATGATTACCCAAAACCATCCATTCCATTTTCTGACGGCATATCGTTCCCAAGTATCTCAGGTGCTCCATTATCTTCCTTCAACGCACCAGC
>NW_007424961.1:0-503 GCF_000475195.1 Diaphorina citri
CATTTTGTCCTTATCTGTCCTCATACGGTAACTCTCAAAAGATGCGAAGACATTGGTGAGCTAGAACACATTTACATTTATATATATACAGGGTGCGCCAGCGTTACCTGACGATTTTTAAAATAATGGTGCACGCTTAATTTTCATAATAAATTCGTATTTTTTTTTTATTTGAAAGATAAGAACAAGCAATTTAGTATTATAGAAATTCCATGAGTGATGGTCATTAGGTGTTGAACACAACGCTAGACAAATGACGGCCTTCATTTTGAATACAGACGTCTAACCTTTCTTTGAAATTGGTCATCACTCTTTCCAAAATTTCCCGGGGTATATCATAGATTTCTTGTCTAATAGTGTTCTTTAATTCATCTAGGTTTCTTGGTTTATGGATATACACTTTATTTTTCAAGTACCCCCACAATAAAAGTCACAAGCACTCAGATCCGGTGAGCAGGGTGGCCAATCGAAATCTCCTCTTTTGGATATAACCTTTCCAGGAA
>NW_007424962.1:0-503 GCF_000475195.1 Diaphorina citri
CTTGCCTCTCGTACTGTTCCTTCTTCCACTTTACCTCCTTCTCCTCCTATATCGCTTCTTTCTTATTTCCCTTTTTTTACTATTCCTGCTACTCCTTTCCCTCCCATAGGTATTGGACTTTCTTCTCCTCCTTATTATTATTATTATTATTATTATCTTCTCTTTCTTCTGCTTCTCTTTCCCTTCATCCATATTCTCCATCTCTTTATCTTGCTCCACCCCGTCCTCTATTCCTTTTTCTCTCCCTCTCCTAACTACTCTTTGGTCTTCTTTCCTTCGCTTTTTTATCACTCTTTTTCCCTTCCTCCCTTTCTCTCTCTCTCTATCTCATTGTATACTATACCCTATTTTTCCCCATCTGTGTTTATTTTTTTCCTCTCTCTCTCCATTCTCTCCCTCCCTCAATCTCCCTGTACGTATATCCTCATCTCTCTTTCTCTTATTTCCCATACTCTTTCTGATGTGTATAGGTATCTCCTTTCTCTCTCTCTCTCTCTCTCTCT
>NW_007424963.1:0-503 GCF_000475195.1 Diaphorina citri
TGTTGAATCAACAATAATGTTTGTTTTCTTATCGAATGATCAAATCTAGTTGTACGTAAACAAAGCAAAAGTTGTCTAAGATATTATCCAATCGACATTATGCATGGTACACCAAATCCTAGGTCCCTGAAGGTAGGTACTTGGGTTGAATGGTAGAGATTGCCTTTGACGTGATTTCGCCCTTTTTAACCAATTTATGAAAGAGTTTCAGTGTCAGCCTAGTTAGCTTGAAAGGTAGATTCCCGGCCGGGAAGAACTTTGGCCCAAACAACGATCGTTCTCAGAACGGCTGACTTTCTCCTATCTTGTCCTGATTTTCTCTTCGATTTAGAGACAACAAGACCTCATAGTTAAAGTTCCCTCTAACAAGTCTTTGCAAATGTACTCGTGAGACAAAGCTCCTTACATGAAATAATTACAACTGTAGGTACGACAAGCGTATACCGCACAAAAACGTGAAAAAAGGAGGCAGTAAAAATCAATATTAGATTACCTACACCTCA
>NW_007424964.1:0-503 GCF_000475195.1 Diaphorina citri
TCAACTTCGAACAAATGCATGTCATTTTTCGTATCCAAATAGGTAGTTCGACCTTTTTTGAACTCCTTTTTTTAAGTCAGCGTGTGGTTTCATCAATTTCTCATCAACAATATGAAAAATTAAGCCCAGAAGAACGGTGCCTTTTTTTTTGGATACTCCACAATATAACGTCTTTCTCCACCTAGCTGTCTTTCGACAGATACTTACTGCATCATTCCCTCTTTTGCATCTGACCTAAAGTCTTTTCTTGTCCTCAAGGCCTATGTCTGTTTTAACCAAAGGAATAATTATTTATTCCTCATCCAAGTCTTTTTCCTCCAGTCCTTTCCTCTATTCATATGATTGGTATTACTTTTCTCCACATCCTCTTCTCTTTCCACTACTGACAGTAATGTGTAATGTGCTAGGTATATGTATTTATCACGTAGGTATTCTGCCAGGCTTGCAGTTTGACCTTCCATTGTAATTCGTCACCTCCTTCATCATTTTTTTTTTTTTTTTTT
>NW_007424965.1:0-503 GCF_000475195.1 Diaphorina citri
TGTGGCTCGCAGCGGGCCGCACAATTTGACCAGGCGGGCCGCATGCGGCCCGCGGGCCGCCAGTTTGACATGCCTGATCTAGATCTATCGAAACATTCAAAACACCAGGTAGGAAGACCGATTTGGGAGACATGGCATAGCCTGTGTAAGTGTGTACCGCTGTACCGGGTTTTAGAAATGAATGTGAAAGAGTTGTAAGGAGCACTTGGGAAATCAACGGAGCATGAAAATATCAAGAATCAAGATCATAACACATAAGTGAAGGAATGGAATGCTCTGGTATTGGTATCATACCAGATGCAGGTGATGGTGATGGTCATGGAGAAGTGATACCTGGTACAACTGGTGCATATCTTGACAATACTCCACATGACTTTAATAAGTGAAATAATGCACTATGAAGATGTGAACTTTATAAGTTTCCTCTTCACATTTCACAATATTTTGACGTCATATAGAAACTTTTACAATAGTCAAATGGTCAAGCAACGTTTTGAAAGGTT
>NW_007424966.1:0-503 GCF_000475195.1 Diaphorina citri
AAAAATGTACTCGGCTCAGTACAACCTAACGCGTATTCATATTTCGAAATCAAGTTAATTTTGATTCAAATTAAAATTTAAAAAAAAAAAAAAGAAAAAATCGGCCTATCCCGAAAATCGAATTTCCGGTTTCGTCCGTTTTTTCCGATATTTTTTAGGGGACTTTTAAAAGTTTTTCGGGTCACCCAATTTTTTTCGGAGTTTGTTTAATTTTTACCCAGTTTGTTTTTCTCGTTTTTATTTTTTGTTGATTTATTAAATTTATTTAATTATTTTTTGTTGATTTTTCAATATTTTTTGCCCTTCGTGATAGCAGTTTTTTTCTCGATTTGTTTAAAAAGTTTGCGTGAGTTAATCATTTTTTGTTAATTTTCTAATTTAGTTTTCCCCCCTTTTGAAAGTTCAAAAATTACCCAATTCATTTGCTCAATTTTTTAGCCAACAGTTTTTTTTTTTGTTAAATTTTGTCGTTTTTTGTTTTTGTTCGTTTTGTGCGTTGATAT
>NW_007424967.1:0-503 GCF_000475195.1 Diaphorina citri
GTACTGATTTTCTTTAATCACGATCGAATAAACTACGGGCTAAAAAATTCCCGGAGGGACGGACCCAGCTTGTTCTTTATCATCTTTTCTGTCCCCTCATAATATGCACCTTTGTTACCGTTAATGATTCTTCCTCTTTAACTTCTTTTATGGTAGCACTTTCTAGCTTTCTACTCAATAGAAGAGTGTCTCTAATAATAAGATGTATTAGGATACACGTACATCTCTCTATGTTTATCACTGATGACACTTTTTCCTTTGTTGTCGTCGTTTATTGTGAATATCTTTTTTCTATTAGGTAGATGTTTGTCTTCTTTTATTACATCCTTTGACGTCTTTATCGCCTTTATAATGTTCATTTTCTTCAATTATTTAGTCCTTTGTCACTCCCACCAGTCAACGGTCTCATTAAATCTCCATTGAATCTTGAAACAGCCTCAATGAAACATCTTCACCATAATATGACGATGATGACGGTCCCATTACAGTCTCAATGAAACACT
>NW_007424968.1:0-503 GCF_000475195.1 Diaphorina citri
AACAACTGCGTAAAGTCTGACGTCACACATCTTTGAACTCTTTCATTAGAACGGAAAATAAAATTTGAATTTTCGACCCTTTACAGTTATTTTTTCTGAGTTTTGACCTCAGATTTGGATTTTTCCCAACTTTTTATATAGGAATCGACCATTTTTTAAAATATTTTTACCCATTTGCAACTCCTCCATTGCCAAATTTTGGGGAATGAGCATTTTGCATTTTTACTCCGCGGAGTTAACTATTTTTTCGCTCATTGAGCGAATTCGGGGATTGAGCCTAACATACTTATTAGCAGAACGTGTCTGGTTATCCACATGTTCATAACCTCTTTGGGAGGCGGCGAAATTTAAATATAGAACGTAAAATGAAAACACAAATCTAAAATCTACCTAGATTTGCGATTCTGTGATTTGTGTGAATGTAAAATGTAAAATTAAAATAAAAGCAAGATTTTTTCAATATTGGGAGTTATTGTGTCAAAATGTCAAATAATTTATGTGAA
>NW_007424969.1:0-503 GCF_000475195.1 Diaphorina citri
ACCCCATTGTTCAGTCTTGTCCATGGAGAACAATACAATCCAAACTCCCTCCCATTGTTTTATATTCTAGCGAATTCCCTACCAAGTTATTCGTCCGAAAATAAAGTCCTCCTAAAAACAAAAGACAATAACTAGCTCATCCTTAAAGGGACTTTAGCTAAAATGTGGAGCGAGCATTTTGATTATCAAGTCTCACACAAAGCTCCTGAACAACCTGAGGAGGGAAGCAAAGGAACTATGTCGAGGTAACATCTCCATACACAATACACATAATAGTAAAGGAAACTAGGGAGTGAGTGTAAATCACGTTTATTTTGAGGGAGAAAAGCAAAATAAAATTGGAGCACAAAAAAGTAGCGTACTAAAATGGCAGGATAGTCAGGATACAAGAGAGGGAGAGAGTGGGTTAGGCCAAGAAAATAGAGAGGAAACAAGCTGGGTCCGTCCCTCCGGGAATTTTTTAGCCCGTAGTTTATTCGATCGTGATTAAAGAAAATCAGTAC
>NW_007424970.1:0-503 GCF_000475195.1 Diaphorina citri
TTGGCACTAAAAACTGACCATCAAAATTTTGACCCGATTACATTACTTTCCTTCCTATAGGATAAGGAAAGTAAAAAGAAGATATAAGCAACAAACGCCAAGTTTAATCTCACTTTGGGGACCCCCAGGAAACCGAAGCCTCACCATGTTCTGGGCGTAGATTGCAGAGCTGGGCCACAGTTAGAGGTACATCAGAGGGAGGCTTGTGTTTAGCTAGGAAACTCTTCATATAGGACTTATCACTAGAGGTGACACCAGCACTGAATATTCGGGAGTACATGGAGTCCAGCCAGTCCTTCGACTTAAAGGCGTTCTGAACGTGATTATCTGAGAACAAGAACAAAGTGAATTAATTAAATACAACATGGATAATATGTTTCTCTCTCGTCCTACTACATATCAGATCAAAGCTAAATGTTGCGGGTTGTTGAGTTGGAGTTCTAATGTAGTAAGAAAAGATCACTTTGAAAATAGAACATTGAAACGAATTTATTTTGTGTAGA
>NW_007424971.1:0-503 GCF_000475195.1 Diaphorina citri
AGCGTGTGTTGAACCCCCTCATCCCACTGTCTGATTTTCCCTCGTGCTCTAATTCCTTTGATCCGTTCACGTAGATATTCAAACTCCTCTTTCTTCCCCTCCGTGTCCTCTTTTACCTTCTACCAGACTTTTTCGTATCCTCTTGCTTCTTCTGTTCCTTCTTCCTTTACCTTCTTCTCTCCATTTTCCCTATGTGTCGTCTTCTACCTACTTCTTCTTCTAGGTTTTCTTCTTTTTCATCTTTATCTTCTTCTCCTTCTCCTCCTCTTCCTATGTGTCTTCTTCTACTTATTCTCATACTCCTCCTCAGTCTCCTCTCCCTCCTCCTCCTTCTTCTTCTTCTTCTCCTCCTTCTCTTCCTTTTTCTTCTTCTACTTATTCTCATACTCCTCCACATTTTCCTCCTCTTCTTTCTTCTATTTCCTCTCGTATTCGGATGGAAATTTATATTATTTGCACTAGTTTTCATATTTTCTTTAATATCAAAAGACGAAGTAGAAGAC
>NW_007424972.1:0-503 GCF_000475195.1 Diaphorina citri
GAAAACACCGACTCTCAAGTCCAATAACTTACACCATGCTGTTCATTCAAGAGGATCAATATTTTATTGATATTATTGATGTGTATATTCATATCTATGTGTAGGTAATAGGTATGTATACCCATCCATTTATGGAGGTAGGTAATGGGTATACTCAATTAGGTACTCATACATTCTTAGTAGGTAGTGTAACAAAGTTCCTGATCATGAGAATCTACCTACTTGTTCTAATGGTGTTTCTTTTGATTATTTTAAAATTTTAGGACCATAGGGAGTTAATAATTGCTTGTAGAGGGAAAAGTTGGAAATTCGTTAGTGGAGACGCCAAAACTCCAAATGGTTTTATCTTAGGAAATGAAGACCCCTCGGGAAAAAAGATGGGAGTCCAATTTTCAAAAAAAAAAATGAGTTAGATACGTTATATGGTACTTCCCCCCCAAAACTATCGATTTTTGAAGTCAGAAATGCGAAAAACAATGAGGGTACAGAGCTAGAACGATTTG
>NW_007424973.1:0-503 GCF_000475195.1 Diaphorina citri
GGCTGAGGAAGAACAGAGGGAGTTTTTGTTTCAATTCAATGGACTGCTTAAGCTGGTGACGTGAAATTGGCGACAAATATTGCTTGATTGATTGATTGACTAATTATTTTTTCTTTTGAGGTTTGATAGGGAACTCTAACAACAGAGGTGTTATCGTTCCGAAATCGAAGAGGACAGGATAGGAGAAAGCCAACCGTTCCGAGAACGAAACACATCTGTTTAGGATAAAATCCGCCCCGGGCGGGAATCGAACCCGCGACTTGGCGCTTACAAGAGGTGCCATATTTCGACAGCTGACTGGCAGATGAGACTATTGGTTGGCGCTTACAAGGAAGACGCGCTAACTAGGCTGGGCCACTAAATTGGCTCTAATCTCCAATAAAATAAAAATCTCGTTAAAAATACTTATCCCCATTTTGATAGCGAAATGAGGTCACGTTGAAATAAAATCTGCTGTCCTTTTTGTTTATCATATGTAAGTAATTATGTAATTAACAAAAGGC
>NW_007424974.1:0-503 GCF_000475195.1 Diaphorina citri
ATTCAATAGGATAAGGAAAGTCGTGTGATGTTCACACCAGATTTTTCTCCTCTATACTGAAGGAAAACTTTTTTCCTTTCCTTAAACTATATGTCCTTTTTTTCCCCTTAAACCATGTCAGTATTACCATAGTATTATGTTGTCCACCCCTGTGGCGGGCACTGTCTCTCAACCAGGAGGTGCTGGGTTCGAATCCCGGGTAGGTATGGATTTTAAAGAATGTGCCTTGAAGCAATGCGATAGCAGTGCCGAGGTACAGTAGGTGTGTTTTTCTTTCGAGAAACTAACCACTGGAAAATTGACCACTGTTCCAATACAATTTTCCGGTGATCAGTTTCCCTAAAGCAAAATACATAGTATTTGTTTTATTTTTTTATCTTATAGTAATATGGTTAGACTGATCCATATTACCCCAACCACCCAAAATACATAAGCTGTGTACACATATACGACGACCGTCGATGTGAAAAAAAAAAAAATAATAATAATAATACAAGACATCT
>NW_007424975.1:0-503 GCF_000475195.1 Diaphorina citri
CAACTTGGTGTGGCTTTCGTTATGATTGTGTTCTGCTATAGTAAGTTTTAGCCATCTCGGTGGCCGAGTGGGCATCACACTAGGCTTGCAC
This sequence comes from Diaphorina citri, assembly GCF_000475195.1. Classification (NCBI taxonomy): domain Eukaryota; kingdom Metazoa; phylum Arthropoda; class Insecta; order Hemiptera; family Psyllidae; genus Diaphorina; species Diaphorina citri. The sequence continues at coordinate 92 of NW_007424975.1, forward strand.
GCCTGAGGTCCCGGGTTCGATTCCCGGAGTGGTCAAAGTTTTTCGACGGCTGCTCGTGAGGACAGTTGAGTAGTTACTTTAATCGAGTAGCGACCAGTGGCGGCATTATCAGTGTAAAAAGATTGATGATACGAGTAGATGAAAATGAGTAATGAATTAGACACTTAGGATTATTGAAATATGGAAATTGATTGCAAAGGAGGCACCTAGTAATGCTGTGTTATCCACTAAAGTTGTGAACACAGTTCCGTTTTTTACACAAATAATTTGAGATTTGTTCTTGATTGATAATATTCGGGGGGAAAAGGTCCAGGACTCCAGGGTTCAGTGGCGAAGCGTGGTCTGAATTCAAGTGTAGGGCACTAATTTCCATCACCATGCATAACTCATGCATTGGCATAGACAAGTATAA
>NW_007424976.1:0-503 GCF_000475195.1 Diaphorina citri
GACTAAATACTAGCAGTTTATGGCTAAGAGGCCAAAATGATTAGCTATAGTGACCGGTGCCAGCATGGTAGGTAGTAATGTTAGGTTAGGATTAATGAGATATTTGGAAAATCCTACAATGCCTGCAGTGAACACTAAAAATTCGTTCTCGGACCGACTGGCTTTCTCCTATTCTGTCCTCCTTTTGTCTTTGATTTTCTGACGATAAGACCTCCGTTGTTACAGTTCGCTCTGTCAAACCACTTTGTTTTATATTCGTCTCCAAGGATGGAAATCCTCTTTATTTATCTCTCTCCTTTTCCCTTTTTTTTTACTCTCCGTTATTTCTCTTCATCCCTTTTCTTTTCCTTCCTCCCCCTACATTCCCTTTTTTCTCCCCTTCTTTCACTCTTTTTTTTTCATCAGCCCCCTCTTCTCATCCTTCGCCTTCTTCCTCCCTCCCCTCCTTTCCAGGTTCGTTCCTACATCCAGATGTACGCTACCCCCGACAAGCTAGAATCAAG
>NW_007424977.1:0-503 GCF_000475195.1 Diaphorina citri
CGCAGAGTAATTCTATATCGTCCTCTTGCAGTAGTCAAACATCTGTACCTAGTCTGACTTCACCTAGTTCTAGTAAGTCTTGTTCAAGTGGAGGAGAGACAGCCCCTTTGGTCTGGAGAAAAACAGGCTCATTTGGTGAATTAAATTAAGTAAATTCATACACCTTCAGATATGAATATGATCCAGCCTATATTTCTATTTAACTTGGAGGGTCGCATGTCTACCTTGTAATAAATAGGTCGCGGGTTCGATTCCTGTCCAGAGCAAACTTTATTCTAAACAGATGAGGTTCGTTCTCGGAAAGACTAGTTTTCTGCAGATCTCTATCAATTTCAGTTTACAAACTGGCCAAAAGACTATCTGAATAATTTCCTTGCTTGTGTGGCATTCAAGCAAAGCATTTGATTTGTGATAGAAATACGGTTGCTTTCCATCTGATTATTTTATGTTATCGTAATTTTAATTTCTCCAAAAGGACTTGTAGCTTGTACTTTTTATTGTGA
>NW_007424978.1:0-503 GCF_000475195.1 Diaphorina citri
ATTATTGATTCAATAATTAACTAGATAATAGTTAATGGTTATATTCAATGTAGTCAATACAGTGTGGCCAATAAAGTCTTTAACAACAACGAAGGTATTAAGTATCTTCATGAAATCAATCCTCATCTGTTTAGGATAAAGATCCTCCCGGGGGCAGGAAATTGAACCCGAGTTTAACTAAGATAAGGTATGACCTTTTTCTTCACCTTTTCCCGTGTACAGACGGGGTCGGCGTTTTTCGTCAGCCTCTCAATCAGCCCTAACTAGGGCGATTGCTTTGGGCTGACATTTGGTTTTGGATACAAAAATTTTACGAGTACGAACTCAAAACAGCAAGTTACCGAGACAGGTTTTGATGATTTTGGTGCCTTTTTCTCTGGGCTAGGACCAGAACTTCTCTAACAGTCTATCATTCCAGTACGTATGTACATATCGTTCATTTGTGTAATACAAAACCTACAAGTAGTCATGACATAACTTGATTATTCTCAACAGGGGCGTGT
>NW_007424979.1:0-503 GCF_000475195.1 Diaphorina citri
CCGAGAACGAACATTATCCGTTCAGGTTAAAATCCGCCCCGGGCGGGAAACGGACTGAGGCTTAGCGCTTACCAACCAAGCTAACTAGGCTAGCTCAGACAATAGAGCCAGCGGCGATAGCACGTTGAATCCACCAGTCCCGAATGACTCACTAAAATTAGGGAACGAAAAGCTGTGTCCCAACATGGTCGACCGGCCGTCGCGGCGTCGATAGGGCCGTCAATCGACGACGTGAATCTATGTTGTCGAGGCAGTGTGGACGGTTCAGTCGACATCGATCGATGGCCGGTCGACTGTGTGAATGGAACAACAAAAAAGTATGTAAAAAACAGAGACGAGTTCAAAACAGAAATACAGAATCAAAACTCACTCGTGCTCGTGATCTCAAACAAACCGAAGAGACAGAATGATTCGAATGACATCACGTCAAAATATTGTCAAGTCATCCTCACAATATTTGTGTCTTCATCGGAAAAGAATTGATTTGCACATCAGAATAATGC
>NW_007424980.1:0-503 GCF_000475195.1 Diaphorina citri
AATAATTTATTAATGAAAAGAACATTTCAAAAGGAATTTCCAATTAATAAAGATAATTTCAAATTCCATAAATATCTACATATATACTTTTTGTTCTCGTTAGCTATTTGTTATTTGGCGAAAGCATTTTTCCCTTCTTCACTCTACTTTTCTTTGCTATTTTCTCGGAAGAATTTCTCCTTTTGTTTAAAGAAGGTTCCAAGTTTCGATCCCCAAAGGAGTTGAAAAGAAAATCATTCCCTTAAAAGAGGAGCTGTCAGGTATGTCTGAGGATAGAATGGAAGTTCCATGGTGTCATTAAGAGAAAACTAGGAAAACCATCAGTATTCAACAAGATCTAACTAAAATTGCCAAAAAAAAGAGGTTTTTTCGTAGTGAAACGATCAATTCATATTTTATAATAACCTAGGTACCATTATGTACGGGTAATAGGAGCAAAAGAGTCAACATGACTTCATCAGATGAGATTTATAAGTGCATTTTATATGATGCTGTTAAGAGCA
>NW_007424981.1:0-503 GCF_000475195.1 Diaphorina citri
GAATGCCAATAATAGACATTATATCTGGGACAAGGTCTATTGAACAGTCATTCTGCGATGATCCGAATGTGTGTTTACCATCAGTGTTCTAATGTTTACATAAGGTACCTACAGGTACCTACTCACCCAAGTGAATGCTATAGTGAAATCCATGGAAGAAGTCAGGGGGGAATGTATAGGTACTCTTACCAAATTATACTGTAGGTACTTTATTTAAATGGTTTAAAGCAAACATAACCTTCTAAGTATTTTCCAACAGTATTAGTGATGTAAGCGAGACGAGACAAAATCCATGTCTCATCTCCTTAACTTAAGGACGAGAAATTTCTCGTTTCCATCACTACTGTAAACTGTGTAGGCACATAGGGTAAGTGTACCATTTATTCGCCCATCTAAAAAACGTACCATTTATTGGCCCACCTGTACCATACGCCAGATAAGTCTAAACTGGACGAACTTTTTCAAGATCCAATTTCATCAAAAGAAAGGGCTTAAAGACTGCT
>NW_007424982.1:0-503 GCF_000475195.1 Diaphorina citri
GAGTGACAGAAGGTTTGGGAGCAACCATCTTGGGAAGGTTGGGGAGAAACCATCTTGGGGTTTAGAAAGAAAACAGAGTTGAAACATGACATTGCAGAGATGTATCAAAATAGTTCGAACGAGGTAGAGACTTGTGTGAAGAGTGAGTCTGAGTATTGAGTAAGTTAAAAAAAATTGAACTCTTTTTAGAGCACTACCCAGTCATCCAGTCAATGAGTCAAATTCTAAATCTTGTAACTCACTCATCAACTGCCTATAGGAACAGGGAGTTAGTCAATGAACCAGATGCTGAGATCACAACTCACTATGGCGTACATTATACCAGTAGGGAGTTAAAGAGTGAGTTGCATGTTTTAGGGTCTGACTCACTGACTGAGTAGTTCACTGAAAAGAGTAGTTCTTTAAAACTCACTCTTTCCACATCTCTAGTAGGAAGGAAGAAAGTTAGGTGAGTAGATAGAAAATTAGAAGATATACCTGATAGGTAAGAAGGTATATATAAG
>NW_007424983.1:0-503 GCF_000475195.1 Diaphorina citri
CGTTAGACTAATATTCATTCACGCAATGTTTTTCTCCATAATATCTATACATTATACAACCTACGTTATACCAGTCGCAAACTGTTAAGAGCCAAGTTCCTCTTGGAATACTCCCCTGTACTCATATTATGTACCTACTTTCCCCGTCATACTAAAGTATCATCCTATCATCGTTCTCCAATTGCCCCGGAAGTTCAAATTGATTGAAGCACCATAGCGCAAAAAAAACATTACGTCAAAAGAAAAACACCAAGTAATTTACAGTTGCATGACATAAAATGCATTGTGAGTCCTAATGAGACTAACTTCAATATGTCATCTCATTAGGTCATCCTGTAAACATTGTCATCATTATGAGCTTTATCATCCGGAATCACGAAATCGGAAGAGCGATTTGACAACAGCAACATAGGGAGATTATTTAGAAGAGTGGTTCCCAAACTTTTTTTTCCAAGCGGCCCCTTTTTTTCGATTCTTTTCGGCCCCTTTACTATATTTTTGTG
>NW_007424984.1:0-503 GCF_000475195.1 Diaphorina citri
GGTTTTATACCCATATTTTCCCCCCTGGGTTTTTTTTTTTTGTCTTTTCTCTAAGGTCAGTCTAACCTGTTCAGTCTTATTCTAGTGCATCAAGCAGATTAATTTGAAGTTGGTTATGGAATTTAACTTGAGTATGTGTTAATCTGTTTGTTCCACCATAACTCTCAAATGGTTTATTTAATTTGGAAATTCCAAAAATCTTCAACACACAGAAGACTTTCTCGTATTGATTCCCCGTACAAATAGTTGTGATCTTAAGTAAAAATAATAATAATAATGAAGAACTTACTAAAAATAATGACAACAACAACAACATTAATGAACAAAGCAACATAATAGGAAATAAGAGGAATGAAGTAACAAATTTCTGACAGACGCACCAATGCCAACTTTTACAATATCTTTCACATACAAAATTGTATACGCCCAAAAGTAAAGAATTGATTGTGCTGTGCAACTTATAATGTTGGTAAGTTAGTGAAACAAATAACCAAGCAATAAAA
>NW_007424985.1:0-503 GCF_000475195.1 Diaphorina citri
CAGTACTGAGGTACCTACCTACGTTCGTGAGATTAACATGTCGCATTGTGTTTACTCTATCTCTTAATGCAGGGGTTCTCAACCTTTTTTCGCCCCGCCTACCCTTTGGGCACCCAGGTTTAATCTCACGTACCCCCGCCACCATCATAATGAGTACCAGGGACTAGGGTTGCCAACTTTTTTTTCGGCATATACGGTACAAACTAGCAAAATGGTGAAAAAATACGGATTTCCCGATTTTTACCCGGAACCCCCCCCCCTCCCCCAAACAAAAAACTATTTTTCATCAAATAAAAAAAAGAAGCAATTCGAAATAAAAACAACCTTGGTTTAATTAATGAAAAACAAAAAAAAAAAACATTATCTTGGATAAGTAAAAAAAAACTTTGTGTTTTTCGTACGTACCTATCTTTTTAAACTTTTTCTTTTTGTATTTTTTTCTGTTTATTAGTCAGTTCCCGTATTTTCCATAGATTTGGAAAAAACCGGAACAAAGGTGTGTT
>NW_007424986.1:0-503 GCF_000475195.1 Diaphorina citri
TTGGAACGCAGGTGGTCCTTTAATCAAACTGAAGACTCGAATTTCAATAAATCAGCTGTTATTTGAATAAATCAGAGAGGGGGCGTATGGAGTTCTGGTGCGATGAGAGGATGTCTGATTCAGATTTGAATACCTCATGTTAGCTGATATAACCTGAGATGATAATGTTGATGTGTGTTGCTGATTTGAATGTTCAAGTTCCTAATCTTTGAAAGGACCTTGAACAGCTTCGTCTACGATGTCGGAATGATCAAAAGGATGAACTCTCAATTTTTCTAGCACCTGATTCACCTGTTAAAATTTGGTGAATCTACATATGGCATAATATTATATCCGTATGAGCTCATGATATCTGTTTCATCAAGTACCTACCTCAATATAAAAATGGATAGGTAAGGAAAGTATGTACATAAAAAGACTAATGTAATGACACATGAAGCAGATAAACTGGGAACAAGATGGATAAATTGAGAGTAGACTCGTATGTGTGGGAAGAAACTTTA
>NW_007424987.1:0-503 GCF_000475195.1 Diaphorina citri
TTATAATCATTAATTTAATATAGCCTACCAGTGGCCCTAAAAAGAGGGAGAAGGATTGATATCTACCCCTAATTAGCTTCATTAAGTGGTCCTTTTTTGAAGAGTTAAATATCTGCTTTGAAAGAAAAAGGCCAAAAGTGCTCATGACTTTTGACCCAATTGATATTTGACTAGAGATAATCTTGATCTATTAAAATTGTATGTCTTGTATTTTCAGATGGCAAAGTCATAGTGTACCGAATCAAGGATCATATTGACATCAGTAGAGGTCCAATGATGTCTAATACTAATCATCTAGGCAGGTGCACCATAGCTGCTGTAAGTTTTCGCTTCTTTCTTTCCCCACCGCCATGTTTATTTTCTAGCAATGAGACAACTTGTTGTCATAGCCTGTCTATCTACATTTATGTCGATTATGTGATAGTGTCCCATTCTTAACGTAGACATATCAACTATTTCATTATCATAAAAAAAGGAGGAAGATTTTTTTAAAGGCTTTAATA
>NW_007424988.1:0-503 GCF_000475195.1 Diaphorina citri
TAATATATTCGTCTTTCTGTGATCACACAAACACACACACACACCCTCATACACACCGCACTCGCACTTTCACAACATCACAACATACACACTTCCTATAATTTAGATATTTAGAAGGTTCACAAAATTAATGAATGGTCCCTTCCCATTAACTTAATTTTTATTGATAGCATAACTTGATGTGCTTTTCACTATTCAAAATGGAAAATAAAGAAATAAGCTTCGGAGATTTTTAGATAAAACAGTGAAAGACCTGACCAAAACATTCTGGATAAGTGATTCAAACATAAGCAGCTAATTCCAGGCAATAACCAACCCTTTCATTCTCAACACACTGGGGAACTGAAGAAGATTACATACTCTACTGTGTTGAGTCCATATGGGAGCCACAGGGAAATTTACTAGTCCATTGTATTACTGAATTTGACCAAGTTTTGAATTCATTCCTACCACATGTCCCTACCGTTGGAGATATACCAGCTTGTCTTTGTCTTGCTACGAGA
>NW_007424989.1:0-503 GCF_000475195.1 Diaphorina citri
TGATTGATTGATTGATTGATTGATTGATTGATTGATTGATTGATTGATTGATTGATTGATTGATTGATTGATTGATAAACAAAGAATTTGAGATTTAATTTTGATTATTATCTTGTCTGTTTACAGGTTGGAACTACACGTGTGAAGTTTGTCAGAAGCAGTTCGCCGTGGATAGTGACTACTATCTTCACCTGTCCATGCATTACGTCACTAACTACTCTGCCACCCCCATTATGAATTGGAGTATCATCGATCAGCAGGATCGGGATTATAAGAATAAGTGCCAGAGTTATTGGATCGACTACTGGCTGAAAGTGTCTAAAGGTTAGTATATTACTATCTTCACTTGTCCATGCATTGAGAGGCATACTACACGATGGGCATGCTACGACACAGACGCAGGTGTCTAATGTAGCAGTTGTTTCATTGCCCCGAAATGAAAACGGCGGTGAAACACTCATCTTAAGTGCCAGACTTATTGGGTCGAATGAGTCTAAAGGTGG
>NW_007424990.1:0-503 GCF_000475195.1 Diaphorina citri
ACATGCAATGTGTGACCAATTTATTCTTTGAGATCGAGGAGAAGGGGAATCGAAGATTTCAAGAAACAATGGATTGCTTGAAGTTAATGAAGTAGCGTAGACTGTTGAGAATGATTCTGAATGGAAAACTTCTAGTATTTTTAATCTTAAGTAATACTATTTCGTAAGCTTTATCCACTCACGTTTTCCTTATGGACTTATGGTACTTGTGTGTACTATGGTTAACAGTAGACATACATGCCTTCCGGGTAGTGTCTATTCCAAAGCTGTACTTGTACACTGAAATGTGTCTCGGAATTCTATACAATTAGACATTTTCAAGGATGTTCGTCTTTACTGGACGGATTCAATGTGCTCTTATTAGTGATGGGTAAATACCCGGGTACTTATTTTTGGGGTAAATACCCTGGGTATTTACCCGGGTGAATACCCAATTTTTATAAATACCCGGGTATTTTCAAGAAGCGCCTCAGTCGAATTGTGCCCGGGAAATTAAAAAAAAA
>NW_007424991.1:0-503 GCF_000475195.1 Diaphorina citri
GACAACCTCATTTCCATCAAATATATTTATCTCGTGAGTACCTTTGTACTTCAGTTTAGCAAAACGCCAAAAGAATTTGGATTAGCTTTCAGATCAGATTCAACACGATCATGATACTTGCGCAGATCACGTGCATAAAGTTTTTTACATTGTTTCCTAACAGAGCTAAAATTATCTTTGAACGTGAGATTATAGGGAGCTCGCTTACATTTACGATGAAGTCTTTCCTTCAGACGCAATTTATAAATAAGTTCCCGCGAAAACCAACCAGGATACCGAGAAGGACGAATAACTTTATCCGGAATAAATTCATTAACACCCAGATGGAAAGCCAAAGACAGATCCTCAACAAGCACGTCAACATCTTCACTATCAGTATACTGATAATCTCTTAAATAATTATATAAACCGAAGTAATCTCCCCGGGCATAGTTTTTCTTCACAAAGGGTTGAAAGTTATCATTAAAAATACTTAATGGAATTTTGACAGCAATATTAAGTGC
>NW_007424992.1:0-503 GCF_000475195.1 Diaphorina citri
ATGTTCGTTCTCGGAACGGCTGGCTTTCTCCTATCCTGTCTTCCTTCTCTCTTCAATTTCGGGATGATAAGACCATAGAAGTTACAGTTCCCTCTGTCAAACCTCTTTTTAAAAAAAAGCAAGACTGACCAAATCTGACTCCAAATAACTGGCTACATTACAGGGAGGGAGATAGACATCGCATACGCATAGCTGTTGTGCTAAACCAGGCAACTTTATTTGTACGGCAATACATTGTAAATTGGTGGCGATATTAATCTGCTTCGAGTAACAGGTATTCTTTACAAAAGTACACACGCCTCCACAGGCAATGTTACCATCAAGATAGTCATATCTGTACAGATCATAGTGTTTTTTGGTGACAGATGGGATTCTTGTAGGGAAATAATGAGAGGGTCGACTTTTTTAACTAAACATTTTAGCTGGTACAGATCATAGTGTTTTTTGGTGACAGATGGGATTCTTGTAGGGAAATAATGAGAGGGTCGACTTTTTTAACTAAA
>NW_007424993.1:0-503 GCF_000475195.1 Diaphorina citri
CGTGTTCCTGGTAAAAAGACCTTTAATTTGATATATAGGTCGACTAGGTTTGGATAAGTCCTTCTATGGGGACAGACCAACCGACAGACCGACAGACAGACAGACGACACCGAAGCGAATACAATAGTCCGTCCCCTATACCTTTTATTATTAGTAATAATAAAGGAAGGACGGACTAAAAAGAACATCGTTGATTCCTTCGCCTGCACTTTTAGCTCTTCTTCCTCTTTCTTTTCTGAAGCCATCCTCCCTATTCCTGAAGCCATCATATCCTCCCTCTTTCTCCCCTTATGTCTTCCCCTCTTTCAATTGTTTCTGGAACCGTCTACCTCTTCCTTCCCTCTTTCTAAAACCATTCTTCCCCTTTCTCCCTTATTTCTGCTACTGTCTTTCCTTACCTCCCCTAAATCCTATTCCTTTCCCTCTTTCTGGTGCCATCTCCCCAACTCTTTCCTCTATTTCTGATGCCATATCTCTTCTCCCTCCCTTATTTTTTATTTCAT
>NW_007424994.1:0-503 GCF_000475195.1 Diaphorina citri
ATCAGGTAGATTTGATACCTTTGTCTTGATTCGTGCAAGACCACATTCATCTAGGAATGGCAGTAAACTAATCAGCTTAGGATCAGATAAGTCAAGAAAGGCTTCTCTTTGAACCAATAATAACACTTTGTTTTCTGCTATCTTAAACTCTTGAGCAGTAAGCTCACTTTGAAGACGTTGGTCTTTACACAAAGCATTATGTTTAAAACGTAACACCCAAGCAATTGTCCTGACAGTCTTCTTGTAACTAGAGAACTTCACCTTGAAGATGTTGGTCTTTACACAAAGTATTATGTTTAAAACGTAACACCCAAGCAATTGTCCTGACAGTCTTCTTGTAACTAGAGAACCGTTTGTAATACCAATCCTTTGCTACATCTGTATGGGTATCTATCATAGAGGACACTACCGTCTTTTTCCTTTCTCTGTTGACTTCTTCTTCGTCATAATTTACCTCAGTTTGTGGCCATGTTTCAGGTGAATCCTTCAACCAAGCAGGGCCC
>NW_007424995.1:0-503 GCF_000475195.1 Diaphorina citri
GTATATCTATTGTTGCAGAATTTAGTTTAGTATACACATGATGTTACTTTATTTACACTAGACTTACTGATCAACTTGAATGAAAAACTGAAGTTTGATGCTCTCAGTATGTGCCAAATACTACCTATGTACCAAATACTAGATACCTATGTTTTTCCAAAGGGTAGACCTAGGTATTTTCAATTTTATATTTAACTATCTACCTTATATGATGAGACAAAGGAACCAGCCAAGAGAAACTAACTTTCAATACCTAGCTATCGGCTATTATCATAGAACATAATACAGGAATGTTAGGTAACACTTCTCAAGAAACTTGCTCATGCTAGTTAAAAATAACAGAAGTGTTTATAATAATAATAGACTCTTGAGTGGAAGGTAACTGTAGGCTAGGTTAACGCCTGAAGCGTTCTCCACCACCAAACATTAGCGCTTTTAATATGACGTGGTAGAAGTATCAAATAAGTGGTGATGAAATGTCATACCTCGGCTGGGATCGAACC
>NW_007424996.1:0-503 GCF_000475195.1 Diaphorina citri
CTGGTAAAAAGACCTTTAATTTGATATATAGATCGACCAGGTTTGGATAAGTCCTTCTATGGGGACAGACAGACAGACAGACAGAGTGACGACACCGAAGCGAATACAATAGCCCGTCCACTATACCTTTTTTATTACTATCGTAATAATAAAGGAAGGACGGGCTAAAAATCACCCCTTCATATGTTAGAAAATCTTTCGTGTCTAATTCATCCAAGCATAACGTATAGGTACTATACGTTATGATCCAAGGATGAAGGCAGTGTTGCCAGATGTACGGTAATTGAGGTCGGGTAAATGGAGCAGTTGCAGTTGGGTAAAAATTGTGAATAAAATGTCGATTCCTACGTAAAAAGGTGTGAAAAATCTTATTTCAGTACTTACGAGTACCTCTCTGAGAGGAACACCAAATTTGATTGATGATGGATTTTGTCTTCCTGCTCAAGAACTGAAGTTAAGGTACCTTTGATCGATCACGTCCCAAACCAAATTCTCCGAAAGGT
>NW_007424997.1:0-503 GCF_000475195.1 Diaphorina citri
ATTAAGCGCTCTCTCCCTCTCTCTCTCTCTCTCTCTCTCTCTCTCTCTCTCTCTCTCTCTCTTCCTTCCTTTTCTATTTCACTTTCTATAGTTATTATCCCAGATGTGAATTAACCTAGCTTCTAAATTGAAGTTGTTGATCAGAAACCTATTTCTGAAGTCAAGTCACTAAGATATGTATGCCTATTTTTCTTAAAGAACAGCTGTTATTAAGAAAATTTTAGGCTTTTAGATTAGAGAGGGAGGACAGGAGAGTCATTCTGTTTATGAATTTTGTGTTTCTTTCATTTAAACAACACGAACGCAAACTTTATAGACACAGCAAAAGACAATACCTACTTCTTTGTGTTCATGACTTCTCTCGCTTTTCAGGGCCTGAAAAAATGGGCCCGAGACGCTTTTTATAGGGAGGACAGAAGGCCCTGGGACACGAGAGAAGTTTACCTATGTAGGTGATGACTCGAAAATTTACTAGTGATCCATTGAACTGAGGAATTTACTCA
>NW_007424998.1:0-2625 GCF_000475195.1 Diaphorina citri
TCCATCGGACTTCCCAGTTGACGTGGACTGTACATTTTTAATAAAATTGAAGCCGAACAAATGCTGCAAAGGTGTTGGACCTCGATGGAACTGATCATCGTCCAACCTTCTATACTCTGCATCAGTTCTCGGAGATGACCCTGAAGCTGAAGTATTTGGAAAATAAAGCGTTTTTGCATTTTTACTGTACTGTCCCTCAATTTCAGCGTGGGCAACAATTGAACCCTGTATGACCTTTTATATTCAGCAGGTAACTTTTTGCGGGGGTATCACAAATAAAATGTTTTATTCTAATTGAATACATTTTATTATTAAACAAAAAACCTTCGGTAATGAATTTGTTCAGATACACATTCAGGTCAGGCTTAGAAAAACCATAGTATATCCCAAATGGAGCCACATGATTTGTGTTTGGTAAAGAAACAAGAATAGGCCACAGTGCTGCTGTGCTCGATTCAAATAATGGCATACCATCAATGTTTATTGATAAACGTATAGTTCTCTCTCCATCATTTTGCTGTAGGATTAGTTTTTGTAACACATGAACTAAGCCAAAATGTAAATATATCCCAGGGGTCATTTCCTCGATAGAATCCACATGTGTTGGAGTACCTAAAAGGGTTCTATAATCCTGTGGAAGTTGAGGATGATGTGGGTGTATGTGCGGGTGGGTTGGTATGTCTGTGGGTGTGTATGTGTGTGGGTATGTGTTGGGGTAGGTATGTGTGTGGGTGCGAGTGGGTGTTTTTTTACAACTTTATCGACTTTTTTTCTTTCTCAAATACCTACTTTTTGCCACACATAGTAAGCAAACGGTTTGTCATACAGCGGTGACAAAAAAATGTACGTATACAGGGTGATTAAAAAAAGTGTGCAAAAAATTTAACCACATGTTTTTGGGGTCATTTTAGGGGGGGTCAACTCTATAGTAAAAGTTGCGAAAATCCTTCCTAAAGGAGGTACACGCCCCCAAAGTTGGTTTAAAAAAATCGAATATTTTTTATTACGGCTAACCTGTTCGTGTGATCGGAACGGGGTAAAAAATACAAGATAGTAGCTTTCTTTTGGCGTGGAAATGAAGACCATCAGACCATCACAATTTCAGGGGCGGCCACAGGAGGGTCGGCTGAAAAAAAAAAAGGCTGTAACTTTTCGGTGGATGCATGGATTTAAATTTCGTTTTCACTTTGTTAAACCTGATGTTTTTATCTACAAATAAGGTCGGAATAATTTTTTTCTCAGACCAACAGAAGTGCTAGAAAATGTGAACTGAAGATTTTCAAATGCGCCTGCAATTTTGAAAAGTATGCAATGTTTTGAAAATTTTGACTGCGCTGGCTGGCTGGGCTGAAATTTAACTGGCTGAAATTTAACTAGTTTAATAGAAAAACACATTGCATACTTTTCAAAATTGCAGGCGCATTTGAAACTTTGGGGGGCGTGTACCCTCCTTTAGGAAGGATTTTCGCAACTTTTACTATTAGAGTTGACCCCCTATAAATGACCCCAAAAACATGTGGTTAAAAAGTTTTTGCACAACTTTTTTGAATCACCCTGTATATTTCTCTAGAATTTTGTAAATGTCAGTAATTAATAATATAATATATTAAACATTAAATCATAATATAAATGTTCTTTTCATTTTAACTCTAATTCCATTCCATAGGTACCCCCTCCCACCTCCCCCCCCTGGGAGCTGGAAAATTGGTGTAATACGTCAGTAAAACCGTTTATAATAAACTGGTAATACTGGTATAATTTATTGGCTTGAGATAGTGTAAAGGCAGTGTTTTCAACTGCCAGTACACTCGATGGTAAAACACTAGTTGTACCCTAATTTTTCCACTGCTTTTCCACTTGGGTATAAAACACGTATACGGGGATAAAAATGGGTGTTCGGGGCGGACATAGCCCGTCTACAAGCGGTTGTTTATAAGTGTTTAAGGAGATTATCGGATCGTTACACCGCGGTGTTTTTCTCAAATCGCTGCTCTATTACACTGGTTTTACACATCCAAAATGTTTTAAGGGGTTACTACTTTAGATACCTATTTCGATAACAGCATAGAATCACTAAGGCCATTCACTGGTTGAAACTTCACCCAGTTCCAACTTTCTTTGCTCTGAGCCAGGCTTCTCAAGAGACTCGAAAAAAAAAAAAAAAACACACAAAAAAAACAAACATAACTAATAGCTATAAAAACTACCCTTTGAGCTAAAAATCAAGTAAACTTAAATAGCCTCGTTAAACGTAACAAACAACAAAACTATATATTCCATTGCTATATAGAGTATACCAGAGAAGAGAAAGTACAAAATCAGACAACCTTTATGAAGATTTATGAAACTCCCATTTTGAAGGGGGTCAAATGACATGAGATAAGTTATTTTCAGTGTGTGTAAGTTTTTGTGCTATCTGTTTGTCTACCAAAACTTCTTTTCACATATTGAATATTTGTATTTCACTTTTTTTCTTTTATTATTTTATTAATTTGTTTACCTACCATTTTTGTACTTTGTAATTTAAATAAATAAAGTGGCAATATTAAACTGATTTGATGATATTGGAACTACATGTCCTAATTCGACCAGTCTAAATAAAGCACTAACACTAATACTAATACT
>NW_007424998.1:9755-10430 GCF_000475195.1 Diaphorina citri
GGTTGTGTTGGTTTCTGTAGCGCGCCTCTTCCCTCTTCGCCGCCTGCGCGAGCGACCCCTGGCGTCCTTCATTTGTATGTGTCATCCCACCCGGGGTTGATGGTCTCTAGCTCCCCTAGCCCTCCGTTACTCCTCTGGCCTGCGCTCCGCCTGCGACCCTCTGCAGTCAACCTCGGAGAGACTTGGCTTGTGTCTTTAAAAGCAGAGAGAACCCTTTGAAGAACTGCCAGCTTGCTAGGCTGGTTAGGGTTAGCTGTTCTCCTCCTGTTTATAGTCCCACAGCCTGTAGTCCTGTAGTCCACTTCAACTGGGAAGTCCGATGACCTTTGTCAAAAAATTGTCAAAAAATAGCTCGTTGATTAACAAGTAAGCATGTGAATAGTTGATCCCATGGGATTTTTCACGCCGAATCGAATGGTGAAACTTTTAGAACTGTCCGACTTACAGTTGATAAGTTGCGGTTCCCCTCCATGCGCTTCCATCGGACTTCCCAGTTGACGTGGACTGTACATTTTTAATAAAATTGAAGCCGAACAAATGCTGCAAAGGTGTTGGACCTCGATGGAACTGATCATCGTCCAACCTTCAAAAACTGTGGGATTAGTTTTTGTAACACATGAACTAAGCCAAAATGTAAATATATCCCAGGGGTCATTTCCTCGATAGAATCCACAT
>NW_007424999.1:0-503 GCF_000475195.1 Diaphorina citri
AAGTTTTTCCACTTCAGAAAAAAAAAAAAAAAAACTAATGAGAAATACCTACCTAACTAGGAACAAAGTTCTTGACAACAGAGACAGGAGACAGGGAAAAATAGAGAAAGCGAGTAAGGAGAGAGAGTAGATGAAGAAGGAGGAGGAGGGAGAGAGAGAGAGAGGAAGAGGAAAGGTAAGAAAGAGAGGAAAGAAAAGGAGAGGAAGAAGAGAAAAAGAAAGACAGAGAAAGAAGGAAAAAAAGAAGGAGAGAAAGCATAGAGAGTGAGAGAGAAAGGAAAGAAGGAGAAAGAGGGGCAAAAGGCATTTTGCAGATAAAATTATGATTTGTTTCCAAGGAAGGAAAAAAAAGTGAAAAAAAGCTGTAAATGAAACAAAAGGAAACTTTTTTTCCTAACTTTTCAGCACAAAAAAATAAAAGTAAGTGAAGGTTTGTAGCGAGGGCTTCGGCTGAGTTTCCTCGCTACGCGAAAGGGTGTAAATTTGAAAGTTTTCAGACGAAA
>NW_007425000.1:0-503 GCF_000475195.1 Diaphorina citri
ATTCCAACTTAAGGGGCGGGATTAATGCCTTGGGCATTCTCTTCCATTTCCAACTCACCTTTCGTGACGAACACCACAGTCGTATCCGGCTCGGTGTTTGAGGCCCGACACGAATAATCGCCGGAGTCTCCCGGTCATAAAGACTCCTAATCCGTCACTACTCCTAATCGCGACTCACATTTGAAACCGAGGCAAATTAGGACTCACCTGGGTCTTCTCAGATCCTACACTGGCGTCAAAAATGACTTCTACACTGGCAATGACAGTGCTATCTCATATATGGAGAATCTCTATATCCGACTCGGATTTACTGTATTTTTCAATACTGTTTTTCATTGCCTATGTTCAAATTTCTTGTATGATCATTATGATGTCAAAATATACCTACGTTCATCCGATCAAGAATAATCCGGAGTAATCCGGACTCACCTTTAGTGACAAACACCACAATCGTGTCCGGCTCGGTATTGGAGGCGCGACACGAATAATTGCCGGAGTCCCCC
>NW_007425001.1:0-503 GCF_000475195.1 Diaphorina citri
TGCCCATCCCGTAGTATGCCTCTCATCAGATGAGCGAGAAGAGACACAATACTTTCCATTTAGGTGCTGGGTCAACACAAGAAAGTGACCCGTTGAAATATTTGCAATCAAAATATAAGTACAATTTTCTTGCCAATGGTGGGAATTGAACCCGGGTTCTTCTGCATGGAAATTCATCATTTTGACTCACCTAATTCTACATAGCAATTGATCACTCCACTGACAAGTCTCGTATTGATAGACTCTCCGTTTCGCTCTCGCTCGATCAGTTTAAGCACAGCATTGGTGACTTGCTTGTTGAGATGCTTGAACAGCTGGTCACGCCACGTGACGAGTGCTAGCTGATAGATCTCGTAAATACCTGGGCAGATGAAAATATCAAGATTAAAATTAAATAGGTAGGAAGGAAAAAAATAACAAAAAACAAACATACATACATATCCTAAGTTGTCTGTTTGGTGAAACAGGTCGACTATTCACAAAACCTCTTCACCAAGTTCGAT
>NW_007425002.1:0-503 GCF_000475195.1 Diaphorina citri
CGACCTCACTCTCAGACCTCTGTTACAAAGTTACAATCCCTGAGTTAAACAATATTTTACTGCCTTGATGTGTTTATTGACAAAGTACATTTCGACATCTCTCTCTTCTCTCGTCAGAAATTCATCGTCTCAAAATAGCCCAACACACACAAATAGCCTAAACACACGTGGTTCGTGAGACGGAAAATATCGAGCGTTACATAAATCCCTCAATCCGTTCTTTGTTATGTAAGAGGTCAAGATACTGAAGCTGTGTTGTGGAGGTGGCTGATAACAACTGATGCTCAGTTTTGTCAAAAAATTATAACTAGATTAACTAGAGGTTACCGCGCGGTAGTCAAGTCTTAATTACCTATTAGGTAGTGTTGATGTTTATGTCTCAGTTCAGAGCTGTTTCACAACAACTTGACAAAACCGGCAATATTGACGGTTATGGTGAATGATATTCCGGCCCTGGTTGTCTTTAACAACTTTATTTCTTAACTACCAGGAGGAGAAGCGTT
>NW_007425003.1:0-503 GCF_000475195.1 Diaphorina citri
TTATCCCAAACCGTTTTCCGGAAAACTCCGGAAAACCCTATTGAAAAATGGAAAATCTCAATTTCCAGACAAACCGTTACAAAAATTTTACCGGCCAGCCCGGTTTTAGATACCTCTTGATAAGAAGAACCATCCTGTAAAAACCGTTTGTCTTTATCCCAAACCGTTTTCCGGAAAACTCCGGAAAACCTTATTGAAAAATGGAAAATCTCAATTTCCAGACAAACCGTTGCAAAATTTTTACCGGCCAGCCCGGTTTTTAATAGCTTTCTATGAGCAGAACAAACCTGTGAAAACCGTTTGTCTCCATCCCACACTGTTTTCCGGAAAAAACCCTTTTGAAAAATGGAAAATCTCAATGTCCGGACAAACCGTTGCAAAATTTTTACCGGGCAGCCCGGTTTTGGATAGCTCTTGATAAGAAAAATCCTGTGAAAACCGTTTGTCTTTATCCCAAACCGTTTTCCGGAGAACTCCGGAAAACCCTTTTGAAAAGTGGAAAA
>NW_007425004.1:0-503 GCF_000475195.1 Diaphorina citri
CTGCGCGCTCCCGGGGCTTCGCGGGATGTGCATGAGGTCGCGCTTCGCGCTCCCTTGGCTTCGCCCCTGAAAACTAATATCGCGTGTTCGCTACGCGGGGTTGCGTATACGGTCGCGCTGCGCGCTCCCGGGGGCTTCGCGGTGTTGTGCATGGGGATCATTGTCAAACGCAAGAACCTTACTATTACGAAACTTCTTATCAGGTGTTGCATACAGAAACTACCGTGGTGGTAAATCATGAGGGTGAGGCAATGTTAAATTCTAATAATGCCGGCTCCCGGGGTTGTGCATGGGGTCGCGCTTCGCGCTCCCTTGTTTACGGTCGCGCTGCGCGCTCCCGGGGCTTCGCGGTTTGTGCATGAGGTCGCGCTTCGCGCTCCCTTGGCTTCGCCCCTGAAAACTAATATTGTCGTGCCTGAGTCTTGTCTCGAAGAAATGAAAACTGAAAACTAAAAGCGAGAGCAAAATATTAAACGCAGGAAAAGTTTTGCTGGCCTCAAAGC
>NW_007425005.1:0-503 GCF_000475195.1 Diaphorina citri
TATGTAGTGAATTTCTCCTAATATTAGTGGAGATGTCAAAAATACCACTCCACTAATATTAGGAGAGTGGTAGTTTTGACATCTCCACTAATATTAGGAGAGTGGTAGTTTTGTCGTCCCCACTAGTAAGAGTAGAAATCCATAATCTTGCAACATCTCATTTCCTTGTTTAGACTGCGGGAGTAAAGGGACTTTTCATTCTCAGTCTGGCAGGATAAACAAGGTATATATATTCTATTTTATTCTATTCTATTCCATTCTATTCTATTCTATTCTATAGTGTGCTACGTCCACTATACATACGTCATAATCTAACTTCGTTACAAATAGATAATAAGACAGTTTGTAAAGAAATAGATAGAAGAGGGTGTAAATGTGTACATTAAAACGGGTAGAGAATAGATAAGAGTTATGAATTATTGGAGTTATGTAGATGTAAGATTTTAAAGTTATGAGTTATGTGTGAATAAGTTTGTTTCAAATTCAAATCGAAAGATACTCGT
>NW_007425006.1:0-503 GCF_000475195.1 Diaphorina citri
ACAGGTGGCGTTAAACTCATGAAAAAAGCTACCAACACTCAGCAACTCAACTCTCCAAAAAAAAAAAAAAAAAAAAAAAACTCCAACAGTTCAAAGCCCCCGAGGGCAATCTGGTCCGGATATTGTGGACATCCCCAGAGTCATCTTCAAGGCCGATTCGGGCTCTCGGTTACTGGTACACCAACACCGGAACTAAATGTGGAACTGCCCGGAAATCGCCAATTAAAGGTCGATGCAAAGTTCATCGCACCGAGTGACCCGATCTCTTGACTCGGAGGAAAAACTAGAATTTCCAATAAACCAGGAAGACATTACTACCTACCACTTTGGTGTTCATTAAACCAATCGCAAGACGACTCCAGGGCAGAGTTCCAAAAATTGATTCAAAATAACACTTGATTCAAAGAATTACTTGATTCAAAGATATCTGGCTGGAAGTTTGGAATATGGAGAAAAAAATGCTAATGGTTCATGTGGAGAATAAGTGAGATTATAAGATTAAT
>NW_007425007.1:0-414 GCF_000475195.1 Diaphorina citri
AAAGTCTAACAGATCGCAGCAGTGGTACCGAGAAGTTCATGTATCATATGTGATACGGTATGAACTTAAGGGTTATTAGTCCTCATTTATACTGTGTGACCGTGTGTACATCACTAGATAGCAATTTTACCGTTGTGTCCAATTATGGGACACCCTCTACAGAATGAATATTTTATTCAATTAGTCAAATGCGCTTCCCTGTACATATGTTTGCTATTCTATTCAAACAACCTCTTTCCTATTTTTCAGACATAGCATATAGGTACATAGGTTAGGATAGGATAGGGAACACATGCTTTCTGTTTGAAAAACATTAATTTGGTAATGTTTGGACAAAACGAACATACCTCCATACAAGCTTACCTATCTACCTACATGTTGTATTTTATTTTTTTTTCCGGTTAATTATATATA
>NW_007425008.1:0-503 GCF_000475195.1 Diaphorina citri
GCACTAAAAACTGACCATCGAAATTTTGACCCGATTACATTACTTTCCTTCCTATAGGATAAGGAAAGTAAAAAGAAGTTAGAGAAACACATTTCAAGTTCAATATAAAAGTTTCTAAGGTACTCAGTTCAGTGCTAACCTGCTTATTATTTATTTTTATTATTATGTACATTTATTTATTACTAGCTGAATTCCGTCGCTTCGCTCCGGAATCCCGCTAGTTCATCCCGAGGCATGGCCAAACTTGTGGAAAAGGCATATATTTTATCAAGTAGTTATTTACTCAGAAATGGTATGAGAGGATGAAAAAAAGCAGAGCTATAGGAATTTAGGGGGGAAAATTCGAATTACCATTAAAAGCAGGAAGTTTGATGAAGGTCAAGTTTGACGGCAAGTGTCATATAAGGAGAGGAAAGAGAGAGAGAGAGAGAGAGAGAGAGAGAGAGAGAGAGAGAGAGAGAGAGAGAGTGTGAGAGAGAGAGAGAGAGGGAGAGAAAACTGTG
>NW_007425009.1:0-503 GCF_000475195.1 Diaphorina citri
GCACTCTGCGCAACCCAGCACGTTAATACACCTCTGCTCGCGGGTTCAGAGCACTTGCACAGGACTCGGCACTTCAAGCCCAGATGAGATCCCGCCACACACTCCCTTCCCGCCCTGCCTCGCTGCACGCTGCTTAATTAGTGACTAACGCTGTCACTTGGGGGGGAGTACTGTGGCGCTCACAACAACACTCAACACAAAAATATAATCTTACATAGAAAACGCAGGTTCTCGTTTCTCCACAATTTCCATCTCTGAAGTATAAATAACACTTCCAAATTCTTGGCCAGCACCTGAGAGCTATGTCTAACTGATGAGTTCAAATAAGAACGAAACGCGTCTTAGGCTGCTCTCAGGTGTTGGCTAAATTGGTGACCCTGACGTGATCTGAACACGCAACTGACGTGATGGAAATTAGGAAACTTGAGAGCTCACTAGACGAGGGTGTCTGGGTTTGATCAAACACCGAACTGTCGGGGTAGCTACTTACCCAGCATTATTGA
>NW_007425010.1:0-503 GCF_000475195.1 Diaphorina citri
GTTTGTGAAAGTTTTTGAATATTTATACTCAGGGAGGTTTTATGCCTCTCCCCTCCCTCCCCTCACACGTAGGAACTTTAAAAAAATTGTGCCCAGTGGCGCAATACAGCTTGACACGGGGACTATAAGATTAGAACCTCATGGTCTTATAGGTCAGAGAAAGTAAAACTAAAGGTAGGTAAAGTGTGTGTAAGTTTGTACTTTTTTTTACTTTCTATTACTACAGTATAGCGAGCTATACTAGTAATGAAAGTATTGCAATCGGTCCAAATTTTTTCTATTCTACTTTTATCGAATAATTTACGTCAGAGGGATCATTGTGTTTAGGATTTTCCAATATCAATGCTTAATCCTTTAGGCGAGATCCATCTTCAATGGTTAATAGTTAACGTGGTGGATTTTGGGTTTGGCGTTTAGTGGTTAGAATCCAAGTTAGGTCATAAAAATTAGCAAAGATGTCAATTGATTACATAAATAAATTATTAAAATAATAATAAAATTAT
>NW_007425011.1:0-503 GCF_000475195.1 Diaphorina citri
GCGTAATCACAAGAGCAATGCTATTCCAACATCCCTCACAAGCAACACCCAAGTGCCAATGAAGCAAGTGAACAAAGTGAAACCAGTGGTGAATCGGGCCGTGGCAGACAATATCGGATACAACCGGTAAGTTCTAGTGGAACCAGAAGGTTTAGTAGTGGGACTCTAGGATCTAACTTATTGGGGTTCTAAATTGACACTTTGAGGGCCCAAGCCAAAAAAAAATGTGTAGGTTCGAGCTATGTGGTTTCAATCGTCTATGACTCACGGGGCACTCAAAGTGTTAAGGGAGGAAAAAAATTCTCATTTTCCATATCTCTATGGACTTCTAGAGTCTTTTTTTTTCTTCTTCATCATCCTATCCTTTTGGGTGATATTGAAAATACTATCTCTTTCTTTGTACCTATAACTATTTAGAATTTTAAGCTGACTATCCTCAATATGTCTGCATCATCTCTTAAATCTAACACCTTGATTTAAGAGATGACGAGTCTAAGGTTGAT
>NW_007425012.1:0-503 GCF_000475195.1 Diaphorina citri
TCAGTGGAAGATTGCTACCAAAGGAACTGGCACAAATGAGCAGTGACCAGTGTTATTATAGGGTTAGGTTAAACACAAAAAGGAGTTTTCACAATAGAGCAGTGATTAGTGTTATTGTAGGGTTAGGTTAAATACAAAAAGGAGTTTTCTTTTCCACTGTCATGGCTTCTGCATAATTACCCACCTTAAAAAGCAACACAAAGTTTTCTCAATCAAATTTTGATACACTAGACATGACAACACCCCCTAACCTCTGGCAACATGTGACGGGGGAAGTTATTTCATCACTTTTTTTACCTTACCTTACAACAATCTCAACAGTACTAACACAGCTTCTTCAGGTCACTTGAAAATGTGTCACATTAAATTTTATACACTGTACATAACCACAGGTTCTAAGCACACCTCAAGCAGCTACTGATAGTAACATGGAATGTGAGAAATCTGGAAGAGGTAAGGCAGACACACCACTTGTAACTGGGCAATACCAAACAAACTATAGC
>NW_007425014.1:0-503 GCF_000475195.1 Diaphorina citri
ATTTTTATCCTTTATGTCTGGAACAGCTCCACTTTTTCTTTTGCCTGCACCTCAGGCATTGTTATGTACACTAGGTATGTAGTCTTATTAGCATATCCAACCTCATCCGTGTAGTGGTTGGCGCGGTGGCCTTTGTTTCTGGATGTTGCTGTTCCGAGTAGGTAAAAGGCGTCATAAAATGTATCAATATGTAGGAAGTTCACCCGTCAAATCAGTTTTTAGACCAATAAAAGGCCCAAAAGTGCACGTTTCGGACCAACATAGTAACAAAAAGGTTCACCAAAAAAGTTTACTAAAGATCGGGCAATTTTATTGGGTTAGTGGGACTTCAACATGGTATAGATATAGAGTGTAAGATTGGGGACATGAACATGAGACATGGTCTGTGTGACAAATTGAGCTTAAACCACCCTGTAGAAAGTTAAGAAACTTAAATTTTCGGAAAAGCTACCTGCGCTATGAAAATTCTCAGAATTCTGCAATTCCCAAGTAATATTCCTCAA
>NW_007425015.1:0-503 GCF_000475195.1 Diaphorina citri
GAGAGAGGGGATAGAGACAGCCAATGTGTGTAATATGCTGAAGTGAGAGCGAGAAAAATTAGGAACGCAACGCGGGGGGGCGCGCAGAATCTTGTTTTCATGGAGTGTATCTTTTTCCCTCCTTTCTTCTGCTCCTTCCCCTCCGTTCCAAGATGTCCTGCTTTCCCCTACACTCTGTTCACAGCATCTTCTCCTCCGTTCCAAGTTGCCTCGCTTTCCCCTACTCTCTGTTCACAGCATCCTTCCTCCGTTCCAAGATGCCTCGCTTTCCCCTACCTACTCTCTGTTCACAGCATCTTCTCCTCCGTTCCAAGTTACCTCGCTTTCCCCTACTCTCTGTTCACAGCATCCTTCCACCGTTCCAAGTTACCCTGCTTTCCCCTACTCTCTGTTCACAGCATCCTTCCTCTGTTCCAAGTTACCCTGCTTTCCCCTACTCTCTGTTCACAGCATCCTTCCACCGTGTTCCAAGAAGCCCCGTTTTCGCCTACTCTTTGTTTGCA
>NW_007425016.1:0-503 GCF_000475195.1 Diaphorina citri
TATCGAGTTTCACCTAATTTCGCGTCACAATAAAACCGCAGCAAAATATTTCATTGTCTATTTCCTGTATTGAGAGACATTGAAATTTTCTCGTTTGAGCGAAATAGATATTACTAATTAAGAGTACCTATATTACCTACTTTATAGAGTAGGTAATAAGTTTATGTCATAACTGTGATGAGCAAATAGTGACTGGAAAATATTGAGGAAATAAGGTGAGCGTTCAGTTTTAATTCGACGATTTTGATTTTAGTTTGTCTATCTGATTGTTGTTCCGCGATGACTCTTAAATGGTCAGGTTAGTCTGACTGATTAAATTTGGCAAAAATATTTAATACATACATAGAGAAAATTTGTCTGAAGCTGCTGTATCCACAGAAAGTTGACGCCGTCGATCGATGTCAACTGAAACCGTACACTAAATCGACAGCATAGATTAAAATCTTCAACTGGTTATTCGACCATTAATCGACGGCGCCATTAGTGGACACAGCTAATGGATT
>NW_007425017.1:0-503 GCF_000475195.1 Diaphorina citri
AAAATAAAATAATGAAAAAAAAAAAAAAAAGAAAGAAAGAAAGAAAAAAATTCACCAAAGTTTACTTATAGAGTTTCAAACTCTGAGTTTGGCTTTAAGTTTTTAAATATTTAAACAGGCAAGAAATTCTGCTGAATTCTTTATAAGCTTTCAGCAATCTCAGCAAGATTTTCTTGGAAAAAAAAACATGCCAACCGGCCTTTGTGGTTAAAATCTGCTAGAGACGCGAGACGCTATGATTTTTACTTTCTTTACTTTCCTTAGGCCAGCCACTCACTATCAGGTAGACCTGACAGGTACACCTGATCAGGTCTGCCTGTCAGGTCTACCTTATACCTGCTGAGCACTATCACTATCAGGTAGACCTGACAGGTACACCTGATCAGGTCTGCCTGCCAGGTCTACCTTATACCTGCTGAGCACTATCACTATCAGGTAGACCTGACAGGTACACCTGATCAGGTCTGCCTGTCAGGTCTACCTTATACCTGCTGAGCACTATC
>NW_007425018.1:0-503 GCF_000475195.1 Diaphorina citri
AAAAAAAAAACGGAATAAAACATTTTTTATCAAAGTTTAACATGCTGCATTCTGAGTGGTTGATATCTAATCCAAAAGGTAAACTTGAAACGAATTCGAACTCCCATTGTGGCTCTAGCTATAAATCAATCCTTTGACTTATATCAACTTTTAACTCAAATTTTAGTCCCAGCTATTACATACTGACTTACTCCTGCTACCTATATGTATAAATTAACATTGCATATCGAACCAGGTCCATTAAGTAGGTAGATTTATATTTTTTGCCATATCCATTGTTTTTCTATTCTTACCATCCCCCTATCCCGTATCTGTGCAATAATTTCACCTTACTCGGTGATATCCCATGAATTCCATGACAATAGTTTATCTACCATCGGAGATGTGCGCGTCTGCCATGGTCATTTTAATTTTATCAATGGTACGTTGGAGATATTCCTTATACCATGGTCAAAGATGATAATATGATGCATCAGGGGTACATTCTTCTGTTTAGTGCTTAC
>NW_007425019.1:0-503 GCF_000475195.1 Diaphorina citri
AATGGGCCCCCATCTCCCTCCAATTATTTACTTATCAAATAAAACTGCCCTTCTCTCCTTCCTTTCTCTCCTACGATAAATATTTTCTTTCTGTGTATTCTCATTCTCGGTACCTTCTGTGGTTTTTCAAAATTTCACCCTTTATACGAATATAAAACTTGAGAATGTGTGACACTGTGACATAGTTGATATGTCAATGGTAATAACAGTAATGTCTGAGTATCGTTCATGCCCACAGGGTCTTTTTCCGTTTCATCTTTATTTCTTTTTCTTCTTCTTTATATTCTTCTCCTCCTTTGTCGTCGTCTTCTTCTTTCTCCTCCTTCTCCTTCTTCCTAATGAGAGGAGAGTTTGAAAAATAATCCTCTATATCTAATGATCCTGGTATCCTGTGGGCTGAAGAGGAGGAAGAGACACATATCCATCTCCTATCCTTTCTCCGATCTCTCTCCCATATTCTTTCTCCTCTTTGTCTCCTCTCTCTTCCTCGCTCAAAAAAGGTG
>NW_007425020.1:0-503 GCF_000475195.1 Diaphorina citri
TTTTGAAAATTTGGACCGATTGCAATACTTTCATTACTAGTATAGCTCGCTATACTGTAGTAATAGAAAGTAAAAACACGACACACCTAAAACACACACAACCCCAAACACAGGACAACAGATAAACACCATGCAAAACACTTGCTACTGGTCTACTTTTACCGTGCTGAAAAAGAAATCTGAAAGCTCTTACCTTTGATGGGTCTAGGTACAGAGTATGGATATTGAGCCAAGATGATTTTATCTCCTTAGGACATACCTACTTCACAGACAGGTAACACATTTCCAAAAATTCAATTTCCCCGGCTAGATTTCTAGAAGGAACGGCAATTTTTGAACCTTGATAACGGTTCTACCATATTTGATATTTGAAGACTTCTTCTGCCTGCAGACACTACACACCTAAAGTGCTTGATGTAGTATTCGGTGAAAATAAAACCTACAGAATATTAAATCAAAATTATCTTAAACTAAATACCTACACAAGAGCACAGGTCACAAAA
>NW_007425021.1:0-503 GCF_000475195.1 Diaphorina citri
GCAGCTGAGGCGAATACATCCAAAGGAACTCCAGGGGTAAAAAAGTATCTCACACATCAGAGAACATCAAGCCAAGTGCTAGCGCAGAGCAAACTGGACGCCTTCTTTGCTGGTTCCGAGAGCTCTCCAAAGGATTAGCAACGACTGTACTTCTGGAACTGTCAAGGATTAAGAAATTGGAATGATATGCAGGACAGGACTTTTGGACAAGCGGAAATAATTGGACTTGTAGAAACGTGGATAACGGGAGAAATCAAACTTACTTTAGAAGAGGAAACAGATTACTACATTTTCCAGAGTGGAGCAGAAAAGGAAGAAGGAAGCAGGGGGAGGCCGAGTGGAGGTCTTGCTTTATTAATCAGAAAATATCATCAGGTGGAGTTAATAGGAACAAACAGTGCTTGGATTTTAATTAGAATTACTAGTACTTCACCTGACACGATTATTGGACTGTTTTATTTAAAGCCCACACTCAAACCTGAAAAAAGTGCTGAAATTCTGGA
>NW_007425022.1:0-503 GCF_000475195.1 Diaphorina citri
TCTACTCTCTGTTTAACGCCCCCTAGCCAGACAAGTCCCCTGTCGTATGGGGACTTGTGTTCCCATATGGGGAGTATTGGGAGCCCCTGTCGATTCACTTAAGACTCTAATGAAAACTCCTACTTGCCATTTTTATTCTGACGTGAAGGTGTAATTATTCATCTGGGCAGAATTGTTTACTTTTCTGAATCAATTTTAGCAAAGGGGACAACTCGGAGTCTCTAACTGGTGTCCGCCCCTCACGCTCAGACAATGTGACAGACCTGGGTCTCAAACTTTTTCCGCCACACACGTTATGACGGTAGACAGACCACGGTCTTTCAGACAGTCTGAGCGTAAGTGGCCGGTATTCGGCTTCAAGATTCTCAGCCTTGAGACGATCATTTACAGGAGTCGAAGCTAAACAAGGCTAGGTTCAGGTCTGAGGCATTTTCTGCCACCTAACCTTTCCAACACTGTCAGGTTGTTGTAGCGGCTTCAGCTGTAGCCGAAAAACAACAACA
>NW_007425023.1:0-503 GCF_000475195.1 Diaphorina citri
CCACTATGCAAGCGCGCTAGCGGAGGAGCAGAAAGAACTACGCAGAAACGTATGCGCACAAACACATTAATGCGTTGCTTTGCTCGAGATTTTTGATGTGACGTCATCGCCTACGGGAGCGGGAGCGTATGCCGTGACGTCAAAGTTCACGATCTACCGGCATTTTTTTTATCGATTTATCTCGGGATCTGGAAGTCGTAGAAGAAAAAGAAAATTTCCGTTGGTCCTCATTTTTCCTGCTCTATGACTGTGAAACATCACCCAATTAAGCGCAACTGATCTAATTAGGGAAAGAGAGAGTAAACAAGCTTCGAGGTCTTTTGGTTCCGTTCGACCTACTATCATATTAGAGAGAGAGAGGGAGAGAAATAGATAGATAGAGAGAGAGAGAGGAAGAGAGAAGAGGGAGAGAGAAAGGAAGAGAGAGAGAGAGAGATCAGGAAGTAGAGAGATAAACAGTATAAACAATGTTATTCTTATTAAATCTGAAGATGAGAAAGGAA
>NW_007425024.1:0-503 GCF_000475195.1 Diaphorina citri
TCACGGGATCAATCATTTGCATGATACAAATTTCTTGATCGCCGGGAATCGAACCCGGGTCTCCCGCGTGCAAGGTGAGTGCAGTGACCACTACGCCATGGGAGCTGACTGGATTGTAATATAGAAAAAGAAGAAGGCAGAATTAGAAGGATAAAATAGAATAGAAGGGGAAGAACGAAGCAAAATACAAGAAGAATAACGAAGAATAGAAAAGAAGGAAACCCAGAAAGGTTTTGTGGAGAATGTTGAAATGGAAGTGAAGAAAAGGAAATGCCATGAAGGAAATAACACAAAAATGACGAGCAAATGTCGCATCCACCACAAGGCAAACAGATAAGATTTGTTCATGTTTAATGTTCTTGCTCCACTTCTTTTCCACTTTTCTCTCCCTTTCTTCGTCGTTTTCTTCTTCTTTTTCTTCTTCTGCTGCTGCTAATTCTTCTTCTCCTTCTTTCTCCCTCCTCCTTCTTCTTCTTCTTCATTTTTTTTATTCCTTGTATTGC
>NW_007425025.1:0-503 GCF_000475195.1 Diaphorina citri
CCGAAGCGAATACAATAGTCCGTCCACTATACCTTTTATTATTAGTAATAATAAAGGAAGGACGGACTAAAAATGGTGGTTCCCATAAAAGTGACCTATATTTGGCAAAAAATGGGCCGTTTTGCAAAAGAAATTGCAAATTTAATAAAAGCCATTTTAATCATCAAAATTTCATCTACATGATGCCGTTTATTTCATTCCTTAATCCCCAGCCGTTTCTGAGATATAAGCGTGGTTCGCAAACCACGAACCTCCCTGTATATATATATTCTCCCTTGGTAGATATACCTACCCACCCTATACCTACATACCTATTCATAACAACCTACATTGTGGACCAGTGAACTCTACCATAAACAACTGGAATGCTGACTCATGCACGAAATTTCGGTCTTTGTTTACAAAAAATTTGAGGTTAGTTTTGCCTACATTTGAATGTACGGTTTCCTGTAGTTTTTAAACAGTTCATTATAGTAATTCGAAGGTAAGGTAGAGCAAAAGCA
>NW_007425026.1:0-503 GCF_000475195.1 Diaphorina citri
TTATGTCCAACTATTATACAATGGAATATTAATGGGTTTATAGGGAAAAAGAAAAATTTAGAATTATTATTAAAACAAGGTAAACCTTTCGTAGTATGTCTACAAGAAACCCACCTGTTACCTAACAGAAACGTGGCGGGATTCAACAATTATGTTATGTACCGTAAAGATTATCTGGATGGATTGGTGGCATGCCGAGGCGTAATGATTATGGTTCATAGATCTGTATATTCTGAATCCATTTCGATCAATAGCCCGCTCCAAGTGGTCGCAGTTCAGATTAGATCCTCAAGACTTAATCATGTCCTCACTGTCTGTTCACTTTACATACCTCCAGATCATAGAGTAACGCAAGATGAACTTTCTGCTGTCATACGTCAACTGCCCCGCCCCTATGTGATTTGTGGGGACTTCAGCTCCAAGTAGTCGCAGTTCAGATTAGATCCTCAAGACTTAATCATGTCCTCACTGTCTGTTCACTTTACATACCTCCAGATCATAGA
>NW_007425027.1:0-503 GCF_000475195.1 Diaphorina citri
GAAGAGGAGAAAACCAATTGAAATCTGAGCGAAGAGAATTGAAAATTTAAAAATCCCGAAAAAACAATCTCTCATTGTTCGGCAAGGAATATTTGAGGCGAAATTTATTTGGAAAAATAAGGATAAAAGAAAAAAAAAATGTTTCTCGAACAACTTTCTTTTTCACAGAAGAGTGGGCGAAGTGAGCAGTAAGAGTGGGAAAAAGGGAGAGAGGAGAAGGAGAGAGGAGAAGAAGAAGGAGAAGGAGAAGAAGAAGAAGAAGGAGAAGAAGAAGAAGAAGGAGGAGGAGGAGGAGAAGAAGGAGGAGGAGGGGACGGATGAAGTTTAGTAACGACCAGAGGATGGAAAGAGGAAATAGAGGGGAAGGAAAAGAGAGTGGAAAACGAAGAAAAAAGTGCAGAAAGGAAAAAGAAAGTAGAAAGTAAGAATCACGGAGAGGGTTGAAATCAAAGTTTTTTTCCCGTGTCAGTTTCTGTCCTCATCAGCTCTTCGCAATTGCAGGG
>NW_007425028.1:0-503 GCF_000475195.1 Diaphorina citri
TGTATTTATTGCTAAGGAAAGACCAACCCTGGGTTTGGTCAGTTTCTCAAAACAGAGCTTTCACAAAAATAATAGACAGTATTGTTTCTAGTGGTGTATTGGCTCATTATGATCCGCAGAAAGAAACAATAGTGTCAACTGATGCTAGTGATTTTGGGATTGCAGGGGTTCTATGGCAGGTTCATGATAAGGTGCAACGGCCAGTGGCCTTTTGTTCACGTACACTAACAGCTGCTGAAAAGCGTTACTCTGTTATTGATAAAGAAGCCTTAGCCTTGGTCTTTTGTGTTAAATATTTTCACCAATTTCTGTATGGTAAATTCTTTACTTTACTTACAGACCATCGTCCATTGACCTATATTTTTGGTGATAAAAAGAGTTTACCTGCTATGGCTGCACAACGCATACAAAGATATGCAATTTTCTTACAGAGCTATGACTATAATATTAAGTATGTAAAAGGTAGTGAAAATATTACAGCTGATGTTCTGTCCCGTTTACCT
>NW_007425029.1:0-503 GCF_000475195.1 Diaphorina citri
GGCGGGGTAAAGGGAATTATAGGGGGGGAAATTATGTAGAAAAGAGAGGGAATGGGAGAGGAGAGAATGGAGAGAAATTGTGGAAGGGAGGGGGAGGGAGAAAAAGAAAAAAAATAGAGAGAGAGAGAAGAAGAGGAAAGGAGAGGGAGAAAGAGAGAATAAGGAGGAAGAGGAGGAAAGAGAGAGAGAGCAGGAGGCAGAGAGGGAAACGGAAATAGAGAGGGAGGTAGAAAAGGGAAGAAAGAGAGAGAGAGAAGGAGAGGGAGAAAGAGAGAATAAGGAGGGAAGAAGGAGATATAGAGACAAGACGGGAAAGAATAGGTAAATTATTCTCTACCTCCTATAATGAAGTAATGAAATAACGTTCTATAATAAAGAGAGAGAGAGGTAGAGAAGGAGAGAAAAGGGAAGAAGGAGAGAAAAGGGAAGAAGGAGAGAGATAGAAAGAGAGAGAGAGAGAGAGAGAGAGAGAGAGAGAGAGAGAGAGAGAGAGAGAGATTGTT
>NW_007425030.1:0-503 GCF_000475195.1 Diaphorina citri
CTTTCCCTCTCTACTGTGAGCTGTAGTGGTTTATCTGAAGAAAGAAAAGAAGAAAAATAATGTAGTACTGTAGTAGGTAATAGAAAGTAAATTGTTTGGTATGAATATCACACGACTTTAAGCCCCCATGAGGGTTATTATTAGGGTCCTCCTTCCCATGTTTGGGATTGGACGTATCTAGGCCGCTTTCCCTCTCTACTGTGAGTTATAAAAGCTTATCTGAAGATAGAAAGGAAAAGATTTTTTTTTTTTTTAAGGTTTGATAGAAGGAACTGTAACTGCTAGGGTCTTATCATCCCGAAACCGAAGAGAGAAGGAAGACTGGATTGGAGAAAGCTAGCCGTTCCGAGGTCGAACATTATCAGTTGAGGATAAAGTCTACCCCGGGCGTGAACCCGCGGCCTAGCGCTTACAAGGCAGACACACTACCAACCAAGCTAACAAGGCTGGCTTACGTACCTTTCTTCTCGAGTAGCGTATGACTCTATCAAACCTCTTTAAAA
>NW_007425031.1:0-503 GCF_000475195.1 Diaphorina citri
TGGGGAAGTTTGATATACCAAGGTATAAACCTAGTCAAGAATTCAAATTGTTGCTTTTACGGCAAAAATGTATTCTTTTTTGGAAGTTGTGTGAACGGATCACATTACTGGTTGAAATAAAATGCTACAAAGTGAAATTTCAAAAATCTATAACCAACTATCTGATTTTATCATTTGGAAACAAACATGAATGGGTCTCAAAAGGTTTGATCAACTTGTTAATGTAATAATATAATGCTAATTGACAAACATGTGTCAATTAGTTCAAATTGACATTGACAAACCAAAGACAACATGAGGTGCATACCTTCTGCGAAAGTATTGATATAATATTTGATAAGTTTGATCTCATATGGAAACTAAAACCAACTTGGTTATTACGCTAAGTAGTATTTCTTCCTAGTCTAGGTATCCTACGTACGATATTATGTTTACCATTAACTAACATGGTAGGTAACTATCATTATAAACAACATGACCTTAGTCATTATTTACCACAGTAA
>NW_007425032.1:0-503 GCF_000475195.1 Diaphorina citri
GTAGACATTGGATCATCTTTATCCTAAAAATGAATTGATGAATAAAATTTTGAAAACAAAAACCGACTTTTTCTTGAACAGGTAGGTATAAACTTAGAGAAATAGAACAGGACAAAGAACTTTGAGACAGAAAACGTTTTTATTTAGTTATTCAACTAGGATACCTTACCCAGAAAAAAAAAGTTACTAAATTTATGAATCATGTGGAAGGTACCTCATGTTACTTTTTTAGTAACTTCTGGCTTTCTAATAAGGTAAAATCTCGCTATCTAAACTTCTTCATCTCAGTTTTATTATGTTTTGCGCAAAAGCTTACTTTTTTTCTCTTTATTTTCTCCATTTTGTTTTCATGCACGTACCGTATACTTATTTCATTCACTTCTCAAAATATATGGCACGTAGATAAAAAATAGTTTTATACCATGATTATGAACTTTGCAAGTCTCTTCATGTAAAAATACAGCACTGCACAATATTATTTTTCAGAACTTGTAGTTTCTTCT
>NW_007425033.1:0-503 GCF_000475195.1 Diaphorina citri
CCCCTCTGAAAATAACGCACAAATCATTTATTAGAAACAATATTCAAGAATACATAGAACAAATAAAATATAGGAAAAAACATAGAACAAATTAAGAAACCTTAATTAGTTACATTCAAAATGAGTTAAGCAAAAAAGATGAAAACAAAATTGGTGAACTATGGTAAATGTCAGATTCTTCGGTAACAAACAGGAACCCCCTGATTAGGAAGGAATAATGCATAGGTAATAAGTTGGTAGCAAAAAAAAAAAAGTACAAATTAAGAGGTAGGTATGTAAAACCTTCTGATCAACAATGTAAGTATAGTCAGTAACACCTACCTATTTTAAAAATAAGTAGGTAATTATGACATTACATTACAAATCTATCTAAAATAGAAAATGGGATAGCAACACTAAGTCGCTATCACCATTCATAAGGAGGGAATCCTCCACTAAGAAAAATCGGGACTTAGCGGTGAAGCCGCTAAGTATGAGGTCTGGGTACTATTTTTGGTAAAATC
>NW_007425034.1:0-503 GCF_000475195.1 Diaphorina citri
TGGTAACGTTTGCCAAACTTGCGAAAGGCAGAACCCAAGATCCAATTTAAATCTCATTTCAAAATGAGAATGATCTAACTGGGTCTTATCTATGAGGTTTTTGGGTATCTAACCTGCCAGGAGATTCTAGCATAGATTGTTTAGACCACGTTCTAGCATAGATTGTTTAAACTTAGTTCTAGCATAGATTGTTAAACTTGGGCGCGAGTGTTACCTATGTGCCTTGGTCATTCTCTAGTCATTTTAATATGTAACAACTTTTTTTTCTATTAGACGCTTTAACAATGTTTTATGCAAGTCGTTAGTGTCGAATTAACCCCCTAATCCTGTACTGCAGATTGTTATACATATATGTACTATGTACCTATGACCATTGTCGACTAAATTTGGTGATTCTTCTTCTTCCTCCTGTTCTTCTTTACCGTTCCAACGCAACGTTACGGGGCCGGTGTCTAAGTCACCACCAAACTGACCACCATAAACCTCCAGATTCGAAGTTAACC
>NW_007425035.1:0-503 GCF_000475195.1 Diaphorina citri
TTTTTTTTTTTTGCAAACCTTGGATCTACATTAAGAACACTCCAGGCTATGCTCATATCTGGGATGATAGAAAGGAATTGTTTACCACTTGTAATAAGAGATGGACAGAGAAAATTTTGACAGATGAATACTGTGGAGTACACTAATACACTTTGAAAGATTTGGGAAATGGGTGAGAGCTTACCTGCTGAAACGTTTGTAGTCCCGCCAGTTTGTATAAATTCTGACCAAATGAATCTAAATAAAAAACAAAAACCTTCACGAAAAAAAGAAAAACTGATTAACTGGATCTGGATTGTTCAATAAAAAAAATATTGAGGAAAAAAATCTAATGGCGTTTACCTCTTTTCACTTCTTTTTGTCAAAAAAATTTCACCATTTGAAATTTTGAAAAAACAAAACAAAAATGGCCGAATTTTGCATTTTGGTTTAGTTCGGAATGAAATCCGTTGAGAGCAGCACGTGTCGACGAGGGGTATTTTCAAGGAGTTGGCTGTTTTTCT
>NW_007425036.1:0-503 GCF_000475195.1 Diaphorina citri
AAGGCCTCAGCAGACACATTGGGATCGATGCGACTTGCAAAGTACTGAGTGTACTTTGTAGGCACAACAGATGGGACAGCGGCACTCTCCCTTGAACCCATGAATGAAACAGAACTCCGCTCACCTTGCTTCCGCTTCACATGCTTCCCTCCAACCACATCAGCAAGACTGGAACTTGCGCCTGAACTTGCCTCCTTGGAGCGTGTTAAAGCAGCTAACTTCTCATTAAGAAGAGAAATCAACTGCTCCTGCTCCAATACCCGCTTCTCCAACTGCAAAACATAACTTCTATACGAGTCACTTTGCTCCGCAACAGAAGTCATCGCAATGAAGACGAGTCGCACGAGAAAATAATGTGCACCAAGTTCAGAGCTAATCGGTCAGTAGGTACAGATAGTAGGTACCACCTCCACAACACAGGGACTCAGCGTCACACAGCTACCAAGTGTTTCAAGGTCAA
Source organism: Diaphorina citri (assembly GCF_000475195.1). NCBI lineage: Eukaryota > Metazoa > Arthropoda > Insecta > Hemiptera > Psyllidae > Diaphorina > Diaphorina citri. Next base: position 461 of record NW_007425036.1, read on the forward strand.
ATTTTGATATAAACTGACAGGGGGACTGGTAGATATAAATGTA
>NW_007425037.1:0-503 GCF_000475195.1 Diaphorina citri
AAAGGGACTTTTCAGTCCTATTCGAGCAGTATAAATAAGCACTATTATTATTATTATTATTACCTTATCATGTCCGGCCGTGGCAGCTAGTATAAGAGGCGTGAATCCTTTCTTGTCCCGATGTTCAATGTCTGCCCCCCTGGACAGCAGTAGCTCCACGAGTTCCTCATGGCCCCCGGCACAGGCTAACGTCAGGGCCGTGTCGTGATTGCTCTCCGTTTCCGAGTCGACGTCCATGCCTGAGTAGGAGGTGGTCGTGGTGACGGAACCAGGGCTGGGCGTGTCCGTGGTGCTACCCCCTGGGAACCCTGCAATAGAGAGGTTTCGTAGAAGCTTAACCAATCCTTTGAAAGGGAATGTCACCAAAGATCTAACCAGGTCGCAGTGACCAAGGGCGTTTAATAAAGCCGATGGCCCTACTTATGTATACCAAATCCTTTAGGGCTGTTTGGCCCTACTTATACCAAATCCTTTAGGGCTGTTTGGCCCTACTTATACCAAAT
>NW_007425038.1:0-503 GCF_000475195.1 Diaphorina citri
CGCCCGGGGCGGATTTTATCCTGATGGTATAATGTTCGTTCTCGGAACGGCTGGCTTTCTCCGATCCTGTCTTTCTTCTCTCTTCGATTTCGGGACAATAAGAGATAAGACCATAGCAGTTACAGTTCCCTCTGTCAAACCTATAGCTTCGTATAGTTTAGTCATAGAAAGTAAAAAGTACTTACATATCTGTCAGTAACGCTGAGCAAAGTCTTGATCTCTCTCATGACATCTGTCTTGACACTACTCGTGTGCCGCCTCCGAATGAGAATCCTCTTGATTGCTACAATCTGATTGGTCGATTTATTCCTAGCCCTCAGCACATGCCCATGGGCACCCTGACCTATTCGACCTAGCACTTCATATTTGTCCATCTCCTTGCTGTCCATACTGTCCATGATGGGAAGTTATGGACAAACGGAGTACATTATGAACGGACAGACGGAAATAGTACACTTTGTATGGACGAAAATACGTAATCAACAATTCGAAAAAGGTTAGAT
>NW_007425039.1:0-503 GCF_000475195.1 Diaphorina citri
AGTGACACCCTGTAGGTATATGACTTGTATGTGTGTTCACCTATTCATATTTACAACAATATTGAATACTTTATCTACCAGTAATACCCAATGCCTTGTATGTTTCTAGGTAACTATACAATAACTATTTCTAAGAATACTCGCTACCCGGCCGTGTACCAGGGGAATTGATAAATTTTCAACTTCTATTTTTCTTCGTGCGCGCGAGTTTTACATTCTAAATGTAAAATGGCATTGAAAGTGGCATACTCGTAGAATTAGAAATAGTCTGATGTTATAGATGAATAGGAAATAGTCTTTAAGGTTCATATAACGTACGAGGGAATGGGAGTTAATGAAAAATAAAATCCTGAAACTTTTGAAGTTTGGGCAATATTAATTTTGTATGTATTACATATATGGTACTTATTATGTCTGCCCGCATACACCGTACCTACCTGTCTCTCTTCAGATCTAAGTGTGTTCACCTCATCATCAACCCAATTACCAATTACTACTATTTT
>NW_007425040.1:0-503 GCF_000475195.1 Diaphorina citri
AAATTGATAAAAATATAGAATAGTATGTGGGAATTCACATTGGGTGGGAAGTTAGGGACATGTGCCTAAATTAGTAAAGTTTCTGGATTTAAACTGTATCAAAACTGCTAACAATGTACTTCCCACAGATTTAACCATTATGTAACTTGTAATATCAAACATGCCAAATTAAAGATTAAAAGAAGTCCAATGGACCAGTTAGATGAGAATTTACAAGGTTTAGAGCTAAAGCCCTTACCAACTACCTAATCAAAAGTGGTTGGCAGTGCAATAGTCCTAAACTAAAATGGACGCGGCACATCAGGGATCAGGAAGACACCGCCTTAACATAATCAAAATTCTAATTCTATGATAGTCAATCCATCATTTAATTGTTTAGAACTTTTTTATCTAGATAGACTTGAACATGATGTTAATGACCTAACCGGGCGTCAGCAAAATGCAAGACTCATAGAACCCTATTAATTGTAGGAGGTTAATGAGTTGAAACCTCACAGCACAAC
>NW_007425041.1:0-503 GCF_000475195.1 Diaphorina citri
AAAAGAACAGTAAATCAGAGTCGGATATCGAGATTCTCTATGTATGAGATAGCACCGTCACTGCCCTTGTAGAAGTCATTTTTGACGCCAGTGTAGGATCTGAGGGGACACTCCTGAACAATATGATGTATTGTTTGACGTTCAGCTCCACAATCACAAGCAGGAGAGTCAGACTTTCCCCACTTATGCATAATTACTGTAATTGTTCCACTACTTAGTGTTAACTTGCTCATTTTATCTACACAAGCTCCAAGTAGCTACTAAATTTGAGGTCACCCGCAGAATGAATTACTCTAAAGCAGGATCCATAGTCACATTTATGTTGGAAATGTCGGACAGTAATGTTGTACCTCCTAAATGTGGGAGTGTTGGGGCAGTTTCCAGTTGTCCGATATTTCCAACATAAGTGTGGGTTTTTTTTCCCCCCTTTAGTCTAAGTCACTGATGGGAACTATCCTGATTATCCTGGTTACTTACTAATTCCACTCTATTCCTTTTGATTT
>NW_007425042.1:0-503 GCF_000475195.1 Diaphorina citri
ACCTTTTTAACGGAGTCGGATTATTGCAGCCATGTATCTTGTCAGTCCATTTGTCTTCTTTTTGTCCTTGACATGTTTTTCTCTCTCTCTCTCTCTCTATCTATCTTCCTGGGCTGTGGTCAATCTCTTCTTATGTCCATTATCTCTTTATTTTCCACCTCTTTCAGCACCTTCTTTTTCAATTTCCGTTGTTCTTCTGATACTTATTTGTTCTACTGAGGAATAATTCAGATTCTCTTTCCCACACTCATTAAGGTAGGTATTTCATGATGCAGACAAAATTTCATCTTCTTTTAAGACTCTCAAAAAATGTTCTCTCGAAAGATCATCCCAAAAAACTTTCTCGATCATACACCTACCTAGCTGAAAAACTTTGCCAGGAAGAAGGGAATATTATAAACTCCAACCTCCAACACACTGGACAGTATTTTTTGTACTTTATTGAAATTGGACTCCAAAAATAGGCCCTCCCTTTTTCTCCCTCTTTCTCCTTTTCCCTTTTT
>NW_007425043.1:0-503 GCF_000475195.1 Diaphorina citri
GGAGGAGGAGGAAGGGATCGAGAGGAGAGGGGTGGAGGTGGATATTCACGCGGCGGAAGAGACGGCGGCGGTCGGGGAAGAGATGGAGGTGAGTTTAACATAAACCCGGTTTGTTTGTTTGTTTTTTGTTTGTTTGTTTGTTTTTTTTTTTTTCTCAAGAGGTTTGACAGAGGGAACTGTAACCGCTAAGGTCTTATCGTCCCGAAATCGAAGAGAGAAGAAAGACAGGACAGGAGAAAGTCAGCCGTTCCCAGAACTAACATCCGTTGAGGATAAAATACGTCCCGGTTGGAAATCGAACCCGCGGCCTAGCACTTACAAGGCAGACGCTCTTACCAACCAAGCTAGGCTGGCGTAGTTTATTTTTCGTTTTCAAATATGGATCCAAATAGGTTTAAGCAAATAGGAGTGGAGTGGTCAGGTACCTTTTTTAGTCCGTCCTTCCTTTATTATTACTAATAATAAAAGGTATAAGGGACGGACTATTGTATTCGCTTCGGTGT
>NW_007425044.1:0-503 GCF_000475195.1 Diaphorina citri
GATTGAACCCACGCCCTCCTGTTTACCAGGGACCAGGGAGTCTCTCGACTCTATCGACTTCAAAAAGACCTTTCTTTCCTTATTCTGTGCCTGATGTTTCTTTGCGTTGACACCTTCCATAGTTAATATTTACATAGATTTAGTCATGAGTTCATGACTATTACCTATAGACATGTACAATGTACATACATATAGTTTTAGTCAGATCTATTACCAGCAGTACAGCATCCTCCTCACCAAATACACTAACCTTGACAATGTCAGTGACAGTGATGTCAACCAACCTGTGAAAGATGTTAATGTCAAGAGTGACAATAAGTATGAGCACGTGTTTCGGTATCAGGCATTGGGTGTCCAACGTTTGGTCCTTAGGAAAAGTGGTCTGTGTCCAACATTTGGTATTGGGAAAAGTGGCCCATGGTCCTATACAGAGATGTGCAAAATGCTTTTGAAAACCAATTTGAAATGCAAAATGTAAAATGCCTCTAGAAAACCAATTTGAA
>NW_007425045.1:0-503 GCF_000475195.1 Diaphorina citri
CCCTTCTACTGACCAAAAGAAAAAGTCAATCAAAGGATTAAACCCTTCTCCCCCTCTCTTTCTCTCCTTCTTCGTTAATCTCTTGACAGATTACAGTGTTTCACTCTTTCCTCATAGCTTATTTTGGATTTCCTTGAAATTGAAAGAAAGAGCTAGAGCGATGGGAGAGAAACAGCTAGAGAGATGGGAAGAGAAAAAGAGAGAGACGTTTCGAGTGAGAGAAATGTCAGGCTCAATTAGAGGGCACCCTTTTCAAAATATTGTGTACTTTCCCAAAACCTCCCTCATATCTCTCTCTTTCTCTTGCTCCTACTCTCCTTTCTCTGTTTTTCATTATTTTCGTTTTCTATTTCGCCCTCCTTATTCCTAAATAAATCTACTAACTCCTTTTCCTCTCCCTGTCCTCTCTCTCTCTCTTGTCCGTCATTTCTCTCTGATCCACTATTTCCCATATTAGGTACATTTCATTCTTTCTCATATTCTCTTGTTTTATTTCTCCTCTC
>NW_007425046.1:0-503 GCF_000475195.1 Diaphorina citri
GCAAACGGTAAGATTATTTTTGAGGAATTACGCATCTGTTGGTAGGTAGACTAAGCTATTACTAATAATAATTGGCGGTGCTTAATGCTATCCAATTATATCAAGTTACTCTCTTGACGAAAGGCTAATTTGTGAAGTTTTTTTCTTTTTTTTTTCTTCTTTTAATTATTTGAAAGTTTTATGAGAAAAGTTTTTCTATATTAATCGAGTTTACATACAATATTGTGAACTGCACACTGTAAATAATAAAAAAAAACATGAGACCTATGTTAGATTGTGCGAATAAACGGACTCTTCAGTCCTATTCCAGCAGGATAAGCAAGAAGTAATCTATTGGGTCGAGTGGATTGGAACACATCACATGCCTTCAGGTACGACGCCATTTCTCAAAGGTCTAGGTTTTCCTTGTCATCAATTTAATTTGGAGAAGCCAGCCTAGTTAGCTAAGTTGGTAGTGCGTCTGCCTTGTAAGCGCTAGGCCGCGGGTTCGATTCCCGCCCGGG
>NW_007425047.1:0-503 GCF_000475195.1 Diaphorina citri
AGATAGATAGATAGATAGATAGATAGATAGATAGATAGATAGATAGATAGATAGATAGATAGATAGGTGGATAGATAGGTAGATAGAAAACCAGTTTGAGTTCATAGGTCGTTGCGACGAATTTCAAGATCAGAGCTCATTTGTGTGAGAAAATGTGAAAAAAAAAATCCCCCAAAAACCAGTTTTTTGGCTTTTTGGTTCTCTGGACAAAATTTGCACCACCACTTTCGTGTTCCTGGTAAGAAGACCTTTAATTTGATATATAGGTCGACCAGGTTTGGATAAGTCCTTCTATGCGGGTCAGACAGACACACAGACAGACGACACCGAAGCGAATACAATAATCCGTCCACTATACCTTTTATTATTACCTACTATTGTAATTTAATAAAGGAAGGACGGACTAAAGAGTAGCATTATTGGATTTGGTCTGCCAGCCTAGTTATCTTAGTTGGTAGTGCGTCTGCCTTGTAAGCGCTCGGGTTCGATTCCCGCCCGGGGTG
>NW_007425048.1:0-503 GCF_000475195.1 Diaphorina citri
GAGTATTGTGTCACGGTCTCTAGGAGTAGAGAAATAGCTGTGGTATGTGCTTACAGGTCTAATAACCTCCTCTCCAACCTGGACGTATTCTTTGAGAGATTTGAAGAACTCCTAGGGGAGCTAAAAGATTTCAAATATCTTGTCGTTTGTGCTGATCTCAACATTGATCTCTTGTCCCGCTCTCAAGCTAGGTCTAGACTGCGCACTCTTCTCAATCTGTTTAATCTGAAACCCTGTGTGTCCGGTCCTACGCGTATCGGCACAGGTGCTAATAGTGCTAGTGAGACTTGTCTTGACAACATCTTTGTTAATTTTCTGCCTAAAACCTTAATCAATAATGAGATCAATATTTATAGTGGATTGAGTGACCACCAATACTCTCAGACTATCTCTTTTTATACCAAACTGGTCATAACTGAAAAAGTATTCACAAGGACTTTTTCAGCTCGTCAACTTGATGCATTTCTTCAATCTGTGGAGCAGATTGATTTCTCTCTTGTTTC
>NW_007425049.1:0-503 GCF_000475195.1 Diaphorina citri
CATTATGATGGTATTGATAGTTTTACAGGGAAATGACGCTGCGTGATATCAATATGGATTTGCTCAGAGACAACAGCACCAAACCTATCAGTGATCAAATAAGTTCAGTAGAAGACTTGGATCTAAAAAGTTATTGGACTATCACTCACAATGAGTTGAGCACTTTATTAACTTTTATATTATTTTGAGCTATCGAGTACCTATTGTGACATTGTCAGTGACTTCCTTTATAAGCATATTTTGTTTAATATCTACAAGAAAATATTTCAAGAATCGAGATCGTTTCACCAAATGAAATACTTCATAGTAGATATACCTACGTACCTAGGTACATATCGTAGCGAATTTCTAATAGATAGAGCCTATAAAAAAAGTGGCAAACGAAAGAGGGGAAAGACTCCAAAAGGAAACTTACCTATAAAACAAGGGGAGCCTATAAAAATTTGACAAGCCAAAGAGAGGACTTACTTTGTGAGAGTTTCTAGTGACGAGGTGTAGATCGT
>NW_007425050.1:0-503 GCF_000475195.1 Diaphorina citri
AAATTTCTTTGCTCACCCTTTTTTCCCATAAAAAAAACATCGTGCTTATAGCATTTCACACATCACAAAATTATTCAAGTGATACCTACCTATTAGGAAAATGAAATACATAATAACCCTGCATTTGTATTATAATTTATAATAAATAATAAGAGTACCTAGGTAGATATTTGTTGTGAAGTCAAAATTGTGCGAAGTGAAAAATGTTTTGACGTCACCAAAACTTATAAATTGTCACAATCTACCAGATATTTCTAGTCCAGTAATTCCAGGTTTCTTCATCTAACTATTAGCCCAGTCAGTCAGTGCAAATCATGGTCTGACTAGCCCCGGGATTAATGTTTCAAAATGGAGGTCACATTCACGTGTATCGTTAGACAAGGAGGGAGAGAGGTAGTGAATAGTGAATCGTTACCCAGGTTTTCCCCCCCTTTTCAACCCCCTCCCATTTGCCCCTTTTAAAAAAATCCCCATTTAGAATCTGGAAGATGAAATCCCGTTGA
>NW_007425051.1:0-503 GCF_000475195.1 Diaphorina citri
TCAACAGTTTTACTCATCTTCATCCGGTAGCAGATCAGCTTAGATAACACACCAGTAGCTGATGAGATGAGCAAAAGTCATTCCAAATAACGGTGACTGGATTTTGCCAAGAAAATACTCGTAATACTGGGAAAACCTACTAACCATCACTTCACAAATCAATAATGAAAAACGTAGTACTATCATCACAAATCAATGATGTCAAAAAGTCATAGATATCGAGAACAGTGATCAAACAAATCACCAATGAAGTTACAGATCGTAAACATGGAAATATCTGCCACGCCTTGCCAGAATACCAGAACTTACTTACGTACTAAAAAATGGGAAGTACAGAGCACACTTGCACATTTTTCATGGAAATAGGTGCACGCAAGAGGGGGGTATTGGAAAGAATTCTTGTAAACAAATAACTCATTGCGGCGATAATAAATAAGAATTAAATGGGCCTGTTTAATTATATCACATCTTGACAACAAAGGTGATTGATAACGTGAGTGATG
>NW_007425052.1:0-503 GCF_000475195.1 Diaphorina citri
TCACTGCGCTCGCCTTGCACGCGGAAGACCCGGGTTCGATTCCCGGCGGGGTCAAGAAATTTGTATCATGCAAATGATCGATTCCGTGACTGGCTGTTGCGGGACGCACTCAGCCTCGTAAGGAAAATTAGTAGCTATGACATATAAATGCGCATGGCGACCAGTGCCAGCATGGTAGGTAAACATTGGATTTTAGGATTATTGAGATATTGGGAAAAATCCTACAATGCTGCAGTGAGCACCAAAGTTGTGACATAATAGCACAAAGAAACTGCATTTACATTACAAATGGTTAAAGAGTTTGAACTAAAGCACCATCGCCGGTGCCGGAAACAGTGTTGTAAAACTTTTGGAGTACCTAGGTGGCTACTTATAGTAGGTATAACAATATACCTAGTTAACATTTATTTTTGATTCAGCCAATCAATTAGTCAGCTTAGAAAGTAGCGCGTATGCCTTGTAATCGCTGGGTCATTGGTTCGTTTCCCGCCCAGGGCGAACTT
>NW_007425053.1:0-503 GCF_000475195.1 Diaphorina citri
ATTTTCAGCACAAATTATTATTATTATTATTAAACCAAGTGCAAAAGCATAAACACCTCCCTTGACATGAGAGACAGACTCTGTAATTCTTGGATTTTTTTCATAAAAAATAGCAAAATTTCACTCAGAATGAAAAAAGTTGAAAAAATAAATTATGAAATTCAATGTCTCGGCTGGGATTGAACCCGCGTCCTCCAGTTTACCAGGCGACTATGCCACCGGTCTAACTCACCTGGAAAAGAAGATCTCCCGTGTTCTTGAATTTCTCATACACGTGAATTACTCCCTCGAAATTACTAGCGAACGCCCCGAACCAGTCGTCAATTTTGAGTAAGAGTTGTGCAGCATCTCGATTCCAACGGGATTTCTTCGCTATGATCTGAGATGAGGGAAAAAGGGGGAGTGAAATGTAAATATGTATGTTGGAAATGGAGGAGTTGCAAATGGGTAAAAATTATAAATAAATGGTCGATTCCTATGTAAAAAGTTGGGAAAAATCCAAA
>NW_007425054.1:0-503 GCF_000475195.1 Diaphorina citri
CTAGCGTCAGCAAACGAATCATGCTGATTGTACAATGTAAGTAGATACTTAATAAACCTTTTAATTGCTAGGTCAGTACTTCTCAAAGTTGTTGCCACCGCGGGACCCCTAGGGGGACCTCACAGTTTGAGAATCACTGGCTTAGGTCATATCTGGCTTTTCTACAATTTTGCTTGGATTTCAATCAGCTATTCATACTGACCTCACACAGTCTGAGTGGGATCGGAAAAAGTCAGCCTGTATGGTTGTCCAGACGGTCACCTGTCTGGATTCCAACCACGCTCAACGTTGATCAACTTCAGTGATTCCTTGAGACCTGCAAGATTCATTTACGGTTTATTGCAGCTGTCTTATTGAATGTTTACTTCTTAGAAACTTCAAAAAACAAAATGCTATCGGTCTGAACTTTCGAGTTCAAGTTAGGCACATAATTTTCTCATCTCTCTGGATAGTTAGTTAACCCCACTCTGCTTTCATTCTTCATAATATATTATGCCTTCATA
>NW_007425055.1:0-503 GCF_000475195.1 Diaphorina citri
TTGGGAAATGTTTTTAATGGATTTCTCTACAACTTTTCCAATAGAAAAGTAGTGGGGCTATTTAAACTCTTGCTATCTACTCTTGTTGATGGTCTAGGTAAGGCACCCATTAAATTGTTTCCACTTATCTACCAGTAACCGTGTTGTAAGAGGTAATAAAATGTTATTGTTTCTTTCAAAGTATTTTGTTATGCCTCTTGAGTCATTGAGTGTGGTAGCTGTGGTAAAAGTAGAAGAGATGCCTATGATAGGTACGTACTTTCTGACAACCTGGCATTATGCTTGACTTACGGTGTTGGAAGGTTTGAGGTTTAAAACCTTGTCATAGATGTAAAACGTTGTGAATTATTCAGTTTCGAGTGTTTCAACGAATAACATGGTCACCATTCATAATTCGAAAGCCATTATTGTTACCCATATAAACTTTACTATCACGACGATACTTGAGGAACAAAAAGATAATTAAAACCTCGAGACGAAGACGAATTTCTTATCTCTTAATT
>NW_007425056.1:0-503 GCF_000475195.1 Diaphorina citri
CGACTTTCCTTTCAGACACTGAGACGATTTCCCCTCCTCTGAAGCTCATTTCCCCTCTTTTAAACGAAATTACGGGAGTTGAACCACTAGGTGGCGTTGTAGCGCCTGTACTAAACCATTTGACGCAGGCCCAACCATCGAAGTGTGTTCAGTTTCCAAAAGGAACCGTCTGTTTCCTAAAGGGGGGGAAAAACGCTTTTTCCTCGGATTTCCCCTTAGCTTTATGAAAAATGTCCCACGGGGAAACTGTGGTAATAGTTCAGAAGCCCCGACAATGAGAAAGAAAGCTCCTTTTTGTGTTTAACCTAACCCCATAATAACACTGTTCAGTGCTCATTTGTGACAGCTACTTTTTGTAGGAATTTTCCATTGACGTGACTTCTGAACAAGTACCGCAGTGGTTGGTCCTACCTTTCTTGACATCGAGCCACTCGTCATATTGAATCCTATGGTCAGTGAAGTTCCAGTTCATGTACACCAGGAGTAATCTGATTGGTTCTGCC
>NW_007425057.1:0-503 GCF_000475195.1 Diaphorina citri
AACTCACCTTCATGTTTTGTTACAACTCATACCATCTCCTCCCTTAATACTTTGATGTTGTAAATCTAGAAATATGTATGTGTAGGTTACCTATTATGTTTTTGTTGTATTGTTAAATCATTATTATTTTATCCTGTTTACATTAAATCCTGCATTTTTACGTCATCTTATACTATGTCTCTTATCTTTCTTTATGTTGACTTTTTCTAGTGCAAGAATATGAGAGACTCTAAACAAGAGATAGAGAAGCCAATATTTTGCTAGGTAGTTTGAACGATGATTAAATGTAAAACAATCTTATTCTCTCTTGAATCCTGCCTCGGTGGCGTAGTAGTCATGACACACACCTGGTAAACAGGGGGGCGTGGGTTCAATCCCAGCCGAGGCTTGTATTTTATCCTCATTTATTTGAAAATTTGACCACAGAAGAAGCTCATTATAACTAAAACTTCCATATCTCTCAACCTCTTCCAACATATTCTTGATCTCTTCTTTTTACATGT
>NW_007425058.1:0-503 GCF_000475195.1 Diaphorina citri
TGGTTGGCGATGGTTGCCTGAAAAAGTAAAGTTGTGGAAAAAGAAAAGAGCCTTTGGTTACACCGTCTTGTGTCACCTATGACACACCGTCGATGTGTCACAGAACCATTTAGAAATTTTGGTTTCAAAGCTTCAGTAGACTTGGATCCAAAGAATCTAAGGTGAGTATTTTGGGATCCAAATCAAAATAGGCCTTGGACAGATCCCAAAGGGTATATTGATTCATAGATTCGTATAAGCTCAACTCATTCCTTGGGGCAGGGTGGGTCAAATCAATGTAGGTAGTTCCTGGTTCCTGTTCTATTAGGTCCCTCAATAGAATGCACTGAGGACTCTCAATAGTCTCAATTGTTGCGTGATGTCCTCAAGTCCAGGATATTGGAAGTTAGTATTCCTCTTGAGGAGAAAGGCCTCTGGTTCTGTCCACCGTGTGGTCTAGCACCATAGTCCTATCCTTCTTGTCATGCCATCCTACCCATGGTCTGCTGGTTCATATGCACTTG
>NW_007425059.1:0-503 GCF_000475195.1 Diaphorina citri
AATTTTTGGAAAAAAAAACACTCAATTTTTAAAAATCAACTGTTTTTTCTTCAGATTTATTAATGAAATTAGAAATTATTCACTTCTCATATTTTTGGAAAATTTTAATTTTCTCATAGAAAATTTTAATTTGTTACATTGGTAAAGATTAATTACCGGAGGAGATGGTGAAACTGGGGAAAATACGGGACACGCGTGTCCCGTACGGGACATTTTGAAAAGTGCCTAAAATACGGGACGTCCCGGGAAATACGGGACGTCTGGCAACCCTAGGTAGTACCCATGGTACTAATTACTCATTAATCTCATTATACAGTGCATTCATAAAGTCCCCCCCCCCCACCTTAATTTTTGAAACTATTAATTTAGAAACCTGAAAATTTGTATACGGCCCTATATTTACCTCTAGTTTCTTATAGGTTACAAGTGGTTGACCCGTCCTTTGTACAGGATCAGCGTGGCATAAGAGTCATAACTTTGAGGTGCTGCCATTTTGAATCGGG
>NW_007425060.1:0-503 GCF_000475195.1 Diaphorina citri
GTTTTTTTTATTAATATTTATTAGAGTGTGCCAACATAGAATTATAATGTTATATACACTAGAAACATAACTAATAACGATGCAAGAACTTTTTCTATACAAAAACAATAAGAAACCCTTCCCCCTGTCTCTAAGCCCGGTATAAAAGCGCAACATGGTTTAATTATCAAGGGGAACACCGACGGAATGAAAAATTTACCCTAGTTACCGCCACAGAAAACGTGTAAAAAGTTTACCCCCCATCTCTCCTTCCTTATAAATCTTGTAGCTTAAGATAACTTTGAACAGATAACATAGCATGAGCTCTGGATAGGTTAGTAGATAACATAGCTTGAGTAAGTACTAAATATGCTAGTGTTGCTGGTGTTATATCCCCTTCCCCTTGTAAGTACGGCTGGTAAAGTTGTATTTTCCCGGTTGTGATGTGTATTTGTACCTATCCGCGAAGGAAGAAGAAATTTGTAAAAAAAAAAAAATCTTTTCAAAATTTCCCCAATTTCCCC
>NW_007425061.1:0-503 GCF_000475195.1 Diaphorina citri
GGGTGGCACTAAGTCGGGACGCATCGCCTTCATCGGGGAGACCAAGTTTGCGCCGGGCGACTGGGCAGGTAAGTCGGTAGAGTGTTATCGCCAGCGGCGATAGCACGTTGAACTGTCTATGTCTAGCTAGGGGTCGTTAAACAGAGAGTAGACCAGTGTCTAGCTGTGGGACTACAAACAGGGAGGAGAACAGCTAACCCTAACCAGCCTAGCTAGCTGGCAGCTTTTCAAAGGGTTCTCTCCACTTTTGGAAAATAAGCACCTCACGATGGTCGACTCCGGTTCAGGACATGAATGCATCAGTTCACCATGCATCGCTGAGGTTTAGCAACGTTGCGCGTTGTTGGTATCCGGATGGGTGACTATCTAAAGCTAAACAGTATCTATAATAAAATAATATCGGATAGTACATACTTAAATTAGATTCATATAAATTAATATAAAGTCAATTAACTTAAATGTTAATTGACAAATTTTGTCGACCGAGTTTTTTTTTTTTTTTT
>NW_007425062.1:0-503 GCF_000475195.1 Diaphorina citri
TAGTTGGAAACCCCTGATATAAGATATACTTATACTTAATAAGTACCTAGACAAGCAATCAAAACAGCTAAGGTGATTAAATATTATCAAAGAAGAATTTTTAAAACTTTTACACCGACTTTAATTAAGAACTTGTCGAAAACTAATACCGAATCAAAGGTAAAGTTCGAAGCAAAGGTGTGGGAAGGACTCGTGATAGGTACTGTTGCTAGCCTACGATCTGAACAAGTTGGGCCGTCCCTCCGGGAATTTTTTAGCCCGTAGTTTATTCGATCGTGATTGAAGAAAATCAGTACCTATGTACCTACCAAATTTGTTTAATATTCAGTTTATTATTATTCTTGATTTGATTTTTACTTTCTATTTGATTTTACTTTCATATATAATGATGTAAAATCAAGACTAGAGCCCGTTCTCCCTTTGTTCCCATCCATTTATTGGCCTTGCTCGGCATAGCTTAACATAGGTGACGCTAAAACCGGTCTTAAAATAACGACTGAAGT
>NW_007425063.1:0-503 GCF_000475195.1 Diaphorina citri
GTTGTTCTGCCTCGGACTGCGTGCCTTGGCGAGCAGGTCTGTGGGGAATAAAAAATCAATTATACTTAAGTCACTTGGGGGTACTGGTATGAAGGATGAAGGAGATAGTAAGGAGAATAGACATATCTTGATTGTTTTAAAGAATCAATTTACAAAGATATCTACGATTACAGGTTGATAACTATGCTCTAAGGATCTAGACCGACGCTTAGTTAGCTTAGATGCTAGAGCAACTGCTTTGTAAGCGCTAGGTTGTGCGTTCGATTTCCGCCGGGGAGAACTTTATCCTGAACATATATACAGATAAGGTTCGTTCTTGGAACGGCTAGCTCTCTCCTATCTTGTTCTTCTTCTCTCTTTGATTTCTGACCGATAAGACCTCAGAGGTTACAGTTCCTTCTATCAAACCCCTTGAAAAAAGAAAGAAAAAGATCTAGGTATTCTAAGTGATTGTGTCCAACATAGGTCCCTTTGTTTATGGTCGTAAGTTCTACTCACTTGTG
>NW_007425064.1:0-503 GCF_000475195.1 Diaphorina citri
GGAGTAAGAAAATTTGTTGATTCTTCTATTTTCCTTCAGGTTTTATTTTCTACTTTTGTTTAAAGTTTTTTCCTGTTCCATTTTCTCTTTCTCGACATCTTTCTTCCTCGTTTTTCCTACTCATCTTTTTCCTCCTCCTTCTGCCTCTCTTCCTTCTCCATCCACTTCTTATCTTCCTTCTCCTCCTCCTCCTCAATTTATTATTATTATTTGTCCTCCACATTACTTGCTAGTTTGTACAAAATAGTATGACTCTAAGTAGAAAGTCTCTTCTTCTCCTTCATTCTCTTCCTTCTTCCTCCTCCATCTTCTTCTTCTTTCACTTCTTGTTCCTCTTCTTCTTTTTCTTCTTCTTCTCCTCCTCCTTCTTCTTCCCCTTCTTCCCCTCGTTCTAATTCTCCTTCTTCCTTTTCTTCTTCTCCTCCTGCTCCTTCTTTAAACCAAGAGTCAAACATACGTGGGAGTGAAAATATTGTTTTTCCTAACTATACCTGCACCCACTT
>NW_007425065.1:0-503 GCF_000475195.1 Diaphorina citri
ACGTTCAAGTGTTTGATTACACAAAATATACATAAGTATAGCTAGATAGTTATCTAGTTGTTGAACTCTTTACTAGTATGCTGGTGGTTACATCCGTTCATCCTAGGACAAACATCACAGATACATAATTATGTACCCAAGCAGGGTATTTATATTCTTAATGGAATGTGTGACAATAATATCAATCTTGTGTCATACAGTGGTATGACTTATGGTAGTTATGGTCCCATGTTATCATGAGTAATGACGTCACATAGGATGTTCTCATGGTGGCTATCCTGAATACCAATCTGGTGAGTCTTGCTTGGTTTACAATCAATCCTATAAATTGGTACTCACTACTAAGTCCAAGTCACATTCTTTACGTTCGGTGTTATGATAATGTGGGGATTTCTAGGAATTTTAGTAGTCCAGCTCTCAAAGAATCTTCCTCTGACGTTAAACTGTATCTTGCGTACATTCTGAGAAGTTCGTTGTGCCCGAGTTTTGTATTTTTAAACCAG
>NW_007425066.1:0-503 GCF_000475195.1 Diaphorina citri
ACCATGACAGATCCGGGTAAACAGTCATCTTGCACATGAGACTATGACTAGGTATATTTCATTTTTCTAGTTCTAATAATTTAATAATTCTATTGAATTCCTCTATATGATCAATGTATTCATTTGTAAGTATTTTTAATCTTTTTTTAATCATTATGGGAGGAATCTCCGTTAATACTGCAGGGACTAGATTTATAATTTTAGGGGCTAGGTTTAATATGTATTTATGTTAAATGTTATGTAAATATCAAAGGTATGCACGATTTACTTTTATTTGCGTGTCAAAATACGTGGGTGTCAACTGAAACGAAGAGGGAGGAGAATCAGTTGAGGGTGGATGAAGAACTTGTGGAAAGGAAGGGTTAAGGGGAAGAAGAAATACGAGAGAGAGGGGGAAGAGGGGGCGGGGGGAGAGGGATAAAACAGAGAGCAGGGTGTCTACCAAAATGGAAAAATAAAATTCCCTGACTTTTCCCGGTTTTCCAGTCCAATTTTTCAAAATT
>NW_007425067.1:0-503 GCF_000475195.1 Diaphorina citri
TTGGAACCGAATATGAATAATATTATATTTAATTTTTTTCGCAAAATTTTCAGACGTGTAATAAGCAGAATTACACGACCATGTGAATTCAACATACGGAGGTAAATCACAAAATTGCGTGGACTAGGTTAGCGCACTATGCTTACTCTGTGAAAGCAATGATCCCGTACTGAATGCTAAGGTTAAGGAACTATTCGTACGTACAATTAGTGTAATTGTTGTTATTACGGACGGACCTACTTGTATATTTCCCTCAAATATAACACTGTTGATCCTCTGGCTAAATTCTAGGTATTTGCGAATGAACGTCAAATACGAAACAGGTGGATGAACTGGATGAGACCATTTCGATGTTGTTCAGAATAACAAAACTCTTCTTGGTCATAACATTCTAGCTAAAATCACGAGGAGGTTCTTTCGGATATGTATTCTCAGATGTTGATCTGTTTGCAGCAGTCCAAAATGATCATTATGCAATTGAGGATATCCATAACGCAACGAGT
>NW_007425068.1:0-503 GCF_000475195.1 Diaphorina citri
ATTGTATTATCAACAGGTTGACACTGAGAAAAATACTTACGAGTTCTTTAGAAAGCGTTTCGAATAGAATAGAATATACCCTGTTTATACTGCCGAAATGAGACTGAAAAGTCTCTTTACTCCCGCAGTCTAAACAAGGTCTTATGTATTTGGTACAGAATAAATTCAAAATTAAAAAAAAAAAAATTGTTTAAATTACCTAAATTTAAAAAAAAGTTTAGAAATCGTTAAGAGGGAGGAAAAAAACACGTTTGGTGAAAGGATGAAGAGAACGACTGGTGAGAAATGTCCTCGAGCGAGGAGGTGTGAAAATGGACGATCATGTCCGAAGATAATGAATAATCATTCTTTTTATTATGACGTTTATGAACGGATAAGGTTCGTTCTCGGAACGGCTGGCTTTCTCCTATCCTGTATTCCTTCTCTTCGATTTCGGGACGATAAGATAAGTAGTTACAGTTCCGAATTCGAAGACAGATGGAAGCCAGGATAGGAGAAAGACA
>NW_007425069.1:0-503 GCF_000475195.1 Diaphorina citri
GAACTTACTATCAAAGTTGTATTGTAAGCTTGTAAGCTTCAAGTTATTCTTCGCGATAGCTGCTTACAGGGTGTCACGCAAGATGTACCACCGATCAACTACTTTATTTCATGGCTAGATTACCTACACTTGAGGCGGGCCTGAGGCCTGATGTAAAAGGTACGATGGAGAGGCGTAACTTGAATAGGCTTTAGGCGACTTGAACGTGTGTGACGAGCCTTATTCATATAAATTCAATATAATCATCACAGCCTTCTAAAAAATCTAAAGCTAACATTGTTAGATTTTGTTATACCCTGAGTACTGACTACACAGTTCTGTTATTTACTGAGACTGCAGAATACCTACCGTTTTCTATTGAGTATTGACTCTCGCTTTATTATTTCTACCTCGACCATACCATAAGGCCTGACGTACATAAGAAGCGTAGATTCGTAGATTCCTAGTAGCTTAACCCATCCTTTAGGGCTGTTCGCCCCTACACCTAAGCCTCGGAGTGGGCT
>NW_007425070.1:0-503 GCF_000475195.1 Diaphorina citri
TTTTTTTAAGGGGTTTGATAGAGGGAACTGCAGCAACTGGTCTTATCGTCCCGAGAGCGAAGACAGAAGGAAGACAGGATAGGAGAAAGCCAGCCTTTCCGAGAGTTCAGCCTTATCTGTTCAGGATGAAATCCGGCCCGGGCGAGAATCGAGCCCGCGACCTAGCGCTTACAAGGCAGAAGCGCTACCCTCCAAGCTAACTAGGCTAGGGCTAATTTTATTGGTCTCAGGCATTAAAAGCACATGTACCTATAGCGGGATTAAGGCGTAAGGAAAATTCGTGACGAAAAATGAAAATTAAAGTGAGATGTTTTAAGACCATCTTTTTGAGGAAAAAGAAAAAATTAGTCCCGTGTTCTATCTATTTAAATCTGAGGGCACGGCAGTGTGCCAGGCCAAATTCCAGTAAGCACGCCTGTGTATCTTTACACGAACCGATTCGGCAGGTTTTTCTCATACGATTCTCACACTACACCTTGCCGAGTTTCACAATCACCTATCTT
>NW_007425071.1:0-503 GCF_000475195.1 Diaphorina citri
TGATAATGATAATGATAATGATAATGATAATGATAATGATAATGATAATGATAATGATAATGATAATGATAATGATAAAGAAGATTCCTCTCACATTAACTTCACATCAAAGCAACAACATCATGAACAACAATTATGTCTGCTATTAATAGCCCATAATTGGAAACTTACTATGTACCATATTATATGAGAAATAAAGCATCATGATAATGATAATGATAATGATAATGATAATAATAATAATACTACTGATACTGATACTGATACTGATACTGATACTGATACTGATAATGATAATAATAATAATAATGATAAAATGATAATGATAACGATAAAAAACGTAAAAATAATAATATAATAAAATAAAAAAATCTTCCTCTTTACCTTTTCCCACTCAAGACTCAAGTGGGGTCGGCATTTTTAGTCAACAATTTCCAGTTGCCTCGGTTATGAACATCATCTACTGATAATCCCTTCTCACTCAGATCTTTATTCACGCAATT
>NW_007425072.1:0-503 GCF_000475195.1 Diaphorina citri
ATCATGTCGCCGAGTTTTTCCAATAATAACACGACACAACATTGGACCTCTGTAATTTGTAATAAATATGTATGATGTCTTCAGACACATGTGTGATTTTTCACACACTACCAGGATCTGTTCTAGATAGTTTCTCAAAGGCACTTCGCCCACTTTTTGAGGTCATTTTAAGGTGATCTTGTAGGATGAAAAGTGTTTTGTGGAATAGGTCTCGGGCCTTTGGTCTGATAAATAATTATTAATTGGGGAGGTGGCTCAGGGACTGCCTTCTTTAGTGGGCTAAGTGGGTGTATTTAACCTGTTCCTTGGTAATGCCTATGCTATTGAGAGTATACAGTTCCACATGTAGCGCTTGTAAGATTTACCAAAAAAGTCAGAAATTTCGAAATAAATCAAGGAAAATAATCCTAATAGTCTTCCTCTATATATGTCCGATTTTCCTTGGAAGGAATGAAATACCTGTCACATTCTCTTCCATCCAACCCTTTTTCCTGTTTCTAAGT
>NW_007425073.1:0-503 GCF_000475195.1 Diaphorina citri
TTTTGTGAAAAAAACATAGAGGAAACTGTTCAACCTCCGTACTCGAGTGTGGGTTCGATTCCCGGCGGGGTCGAAGTTTTTTTTGGCTCTGTGCTTGAAGTTCGGGGTGCACTCAGCCTCATGAGGACAATTTAGTAGCTATTTTAATTGAGTGGTGACCAGTGGCGGTATTACAAGTCCAAGAAACAAGCGATGATAAATATGAATGAAAAACTTGTAATACTGTGATACTCGTACTCACAAAGTTGTGAAGAGGCTATTGCTTCACCACAAATAATTCGTGATTTGATTTGAAGGTAGACGGAACTGTAAAAACGGAGGTCTTATCATCCCGAACTAAAAGATAGAGGGTATGGTAGGACGAAAGCAGCTGTCCCAAGCGGTAGGACGAAAGCAGCTGTCCTTTTTTTTACTTTTTTTTTAGTCAACAATTTTACTGAATTTAAAACAATGAACTAACTACTTGAGTGATGGCTTGTAAAATCAAATTGTATTTGAAATTT
>NW_007425074.1:0-503 GCF_000475195.1 Diaphorina citri
ACCAATGACTTAATGAGAGATTTCACTAATGGGAGAATTTTGAATCATCCAAAAAGGAGTTTTTGATAATCCAAAAAGAAGTTTTTAATGATCCAAAAAGGAAGAGGTTTCAAAAACTCCTGATTGGACCATTGAAAAAATCCTTTTTGGTTCATCAAAACTTCTCCCATTAGTGAAATCTTTCATTAAGTCATTGGTGAAATCCAGAGATGTGCAAACCACAAAATGCAAAATGGAAAATGTAAAATGCAAAATGTAAAATGTACATTTACATTTTACATTTCAAATTGGTTTTGAAAAAGCATTTTGCATTTTACATTTTAAATGCTTTTTTTGACCCATTTTACATTTGAGCCAAAATGCTTTTTTTTTAAATGCTTTTTTGAAAAAAAAAAAATCATGATTTGGCCCTAAACTCCCAGTAGAAACAGGGTCTCCACTCCAAATTTTTAAAAATCACTAGACTCAAGGAAAAGAAATCACTAGATTCTTAAATTCTCCCA
>NW_007425075.1:0-503 GCF_000475195.1 Diaphorina citri
CTACGATTTGTTTAACCGGTTTTCTGATAGGCTCAAAAATCTTGAAAATCGCGAAAAAAAATTTTTTTTTTTTTTTTTGTTTTCACCCGATTCAATTAATCACGCCTACAGCCCGTTCTACAAATGGTGGGAAGATGATTAAGGTGTCTCCAGAAAGGTCTCGTCGAGGAGAAGTGCCTTTTCTTGGTTTCATCTTCTTAGCTCTAAAGGGAGACCCGCTAGGGAAGAAAAAGTGATTTTTTGGGGGAAAAATTCAAAATTATCGCTCGAGTTGATTAATAAAGAAGTTTTGTGCATCTATATTTTAAATGTCTTAGTGGCCGAGCGGTTGGGAGTGTGTATTTTTACTCCTCTACTGGGATGATAAGTGTGATGGGTGGGGGTTCGAATCCCAGGGAGGTCATTTTTTTTTACATAATTTTATAATTTAAAAATGTTTTATGAATAGCCATAATTACTTTTTTCATAATTTTATAGTTAAAAATTACCTATTTCATAATCTT
>NW_007425076.1:0-503 GCF_000475195.1 Diaphorina citri
ATGTGTGGACACACCTTTATAGTGTCTCCGAAGAGGGGGAAATTACAATTACCGTTCGCGCTAATTCCTTTATGAGGGGCTCCTCTTTCATTTTCATTCAGATTTTTTCTCCCTCTCTCTATTTTCACCATCTCCCTCTCAATTTTGTACCTTCTGTTTTCCCTCACCCTCGGTTTTCCTTAATTTGAGAGACCTTTTTCTTACTGTAAGTAGCCACAAGGACAGGTTTGCTCTCTCCTTCTTCCTTTGCGTTTCTCTCTCCCTCCACCTCCTTTTTTTACTATCCATCTGTTTAACACTAATAGGTACATATCTAATTATTAGAGAATACCATTGTCCAAGTGTCTAGTAGGTACCTTAGATCAGGGTTAAATAGGTATAGGATACACGATACAAGTATGTAGGTACCTACATACTAGGATACGCGATACAGGTATGTAGGTACCTACAGTTCTGTCTACATAATATGTAGGTCTGCTCTGCCTAAAAAACACACCAAGTAC
>NW_007425077.1:0-503 GCF_000475195.1 Diaphorina citri
AAACTATAATAATTCTTTGAAGTTCTGCAAAATAAATCTGCCTTTTGGTTCTCCTTATCAAGTTAAAACAAACATTTGTGTAAGCTTTACACCATATTACAAAGAATTGGAAGCTAGAATTATTAAAAGTTATGAGAAAGCTAAAATTATAGCATTCCATGTTGACATCGACACACTAAAGTTTAGAAAAGACCAAGGAGATAACCCTCAAACTGCAAACATGAATGGATTGGACGTTATCAGCATTATCAGAAGAGTGCAAGTGGTGATTATTTTAGACAGACGTCAGCAAAAATGTGGAAAATGGCCTCACACAATCAGCCGTCATTAGAACGAATACTGAAGCTCAAAATAGAAGACTCCACATTACATCAAATCGTCAACAAACAAACCAATCATCATAGAAAGCCCAGAAGGAATATTGAAGCTCAAAATTGAATACTCCACAACATATCAAAGCATCAACAAAGAAACCTATCATAGAAAGCCAACAAAATGTCAAC
>NW_007425078.1:0-503 GCF_000475195.1 Diaphorina citri
ATTTTATGGGTTTAACATTTTACAATACATGATTAATAAAGTAGACCTTGCTTAATTATAAAA
Organism: Diaphorina citri; assembly: GCF_000475195.1. NCBI lineage: Eukaryota > Metazoa > Arthropoda > Insecta > Hemiptera > Psyllidae > Diaphorina > Diaphorina citri. Next base: position 64 of record NW_007425078.1, read on the forward strand.
AAAAAGAAAAAAAAAGCTAAGTAGAGCTGAAATTCGCGACAAAGCGGTCAAAATACCGCCAACCCCTACTCCGATCTTAACCAAAAGTTTCGTGTTACATCCTTGTCATATTTGAGGGCTGCAAACCAATTTCAAGTCTCTAGCTCTTACTGTTCTTGAGACATTTTGTTTAGAGACAGAGACACAGAAGGACAAATGGCTGACATATTGGATTTAGGCCCTAGGGACCTGAAAATGTGTTCTAGCACTAAATTTTCAAAATTGATTGTCTTCCTTCTTCTTTTCAGCCGATTGTATTGTCTACTTTCTTTATAGGATGAGGAAAGTAAAAAGGAGAAAATAAACGAAGAAGAATAGAAGAAAGTTTTCGGATTTTCGTTGAAATTTCATCAGAACTTAATTCGGGAAAACTTTTGCAGACGCATTACGAACTCAAAGGA
>NW_007425079.1:0-503 GCF_000475195.1 Diaphorina citri
GACTTGATAGTTTTAACTGATCAAAATACCTCATCTAGAGAACTCTCACTAATATCCTAATTAACTTCACGAGCATTATAATTAAGACCAAATTCACCAAATTGTCTACCAGAAACCTAGTCATCCGAAAGAGCTTAGCTATGCGTAAGTGAGAAGAGTAAATTGGTGAGCATTAGAGGGAATTTTGTACACAAATTCCAACATCTTTACCTAGAAATCTCTGCTGATAGTATTGGAGAATTTACCAACCTACTATAGTAATAGTAGAAATAGCCTTAATAACTTTCACTAAGCTTTGTCAATGAATTTAGGCTTTGATAGAAAATTCTTATCCAGGATTCTCAGGAAGAATTTCCCCCTACCAGACTAGGTATGTAATTCATAGGTATGTTTAACCTGATTGATTTGACTTTATTTTATTTTACTCTATGTTCCCTTTTCCTCTTTATCTTGATTGATTTTTATGTACTATTTTTGCAATTTTGCTTTTCTATTTCAATTTA
>NW_007425080.1:0-503 GCF_000475195.1 Diaphorina citri
TTAGGAGATGTATTTTATTATATACCATATCTTGTTAAATAAAGAAGAAAATATTAATCAATCAATCAATCAATCAATTCTTTCCGTTTCTCTGTCTCTCCCTCCCCCTCTCTCTCTCTCTCTCTCTCTTAATATCCTCTTTCTCTCCCTCTCTCTTTCCACTCTCTTTCTCTCTCTTTTCTCGGTTTCTCTCTCTCTCTCAATCCCCCTCTCTCTTACCCTCTCTCCCTCTCTCTCTCTCTCTCTCTCTTTCTTTTCTCGGTTTGTTTCTCTCTCTCTCTTTCTCTCTCTCATTTTCTTGTTTTTCATTCTGGTAATTTTCTTGTCAGATAGTTGTGAAGATTTCCCTTTGTTTCAATCCTAGTTCTGCCAACCGCCTGAAGGTTGAAAAAATAATTAAAAGGGAAAGAAAGAATTGGTTACAATTTATGTAGAGACTAGACAAAGCTTGGCTACCACAGCCTAGTTAGCTTGGTTGGTGGCGCGTCTGCCTTGTAAGCGCT
>NW_007425081.1:0-503 GCF_000475195.1 Diaphorina citri
ACATATACCAGGAAGATCGACACTATGTACAGCATTATGACACACGAAGTCGGATGAAATAACCCATATTAGGTAATAATAATGTTCTTGTAATTACGGATTAGGGCCTACTCTGGAAATTAGCCTCGGACCGAATCAGGCTCTGAACTTCTCTGGGTATTCCCCGTGTTATAGGATTAATGGAGTGTGGAGTGGCGAAGAGTTCAGGGAGTGAACCGCTTGTGGACCATTGTAGAACAAACAAAGCACGAAGATTATTATCAAACTTTTAGATGTGTTGTAATGTATCGGTTTTGTGGTTGGTAGGTAGGTAGGTAGGTACATCCATTTTTAGTCCGTCCTTCCTTTATTATTACTAATAATAAAAGGTATAGTGGACGGACTATTGTATTCGCTTCGGTGTCGGTCTGTCTGTCTGTCAGTCAGTCTGTCTGTCCGTCTGTCCCCATAGAAGGACTTATCCAAACCTGGTCGACCTATATATCAAATTAAAGGTCTTTTTA
>NW_007425082.1:0-503 GCF_000475195.1 Diaphorina citri
TCAGCAAGATATGTAAAACAGTTTACTTAAATATTTGTCCGGAAATGCATTGTTTCAGTTCAAAGGGCGATAAAAAAAAAGGACAATCTGATTTATATGCGTGCATCTGATTTAGACAAGTTTTCTATGTCATTGGATAAAGAGTTCCCAACCAAGTTGGAGGACAATCTGATTTATATGCGTGCATCTGATTTAGACAAGTTTTCTATGTCATTGGATAAAGAGTTCCCAACCAAGTTGTGGACATACTTGGGAGGTTGTTTAACATCCTATGGTCGTTTGATCTAGTACGTACAAGATAACAAAAAGAGGCATTTCAAAGAAACTCTTTAGGTAGCAAAAAGCTCAAAATTTTAGAAATTTTTACTTATTACTAAGATCGTCAGGCTTTAAAGAGCCTTTTTTGTTGGTATGTTAACCAACTCCAAATAATATTAACCTCACAAGGCTAAGTGTACTCAGAACGAGCTAGGAGCACGTAACATCAATAGGCGTCCCTCCTG
>NW_007425083.1:0-503 GCF_000475195.1 Diaphorina citri
GATATAACACCGGTACCTGTACATGGGGCGTCTAGGAGAACACGATCAAATCCTTTCATCACCTGGAGTAGGAGAAAAACAAGGAGCTAGTTAGATAAAAAGCTTAGTGAAATAGTCCTAAACCAAAATGGACGCGGCACACAAGGGATCAGAAAGAGACCGCCTTAATAGATAAAAAGCTAGGTATGTACGTATGAGTTGGTACGTTTAAAAAAGAGGTTTGATAGAGCGAGCTGTAACAACGGAGGCATACACAAAAAGCCCACTCTGAGGCTTATGTGTAAGAGTAACGAGTTCCGAAAGATGGGTTAAGCTTATACGAAATCAGAGAGAAGGAACGAACATTACAGAATAAAATCTGCCCCAGGCGGGAAATAAACCTAAAACTCCTATAATTAGTATCAATTAGATGCTATAAATATAAATAAATAGATAATTGGAAGAGTTGCCCCTCAACTTTCACACAAGGAATATAGCTTCACTATCACTATACTTCAAATAAT
>NW_007425084.1:0-503 GCF_000475195.1 Diaphorina citri
AACCAAACAACTAGGGACTTTGTAGATCAGGTTATAGCTGATAATATTCTAATCAGCTCTAGATTAATGTTTCTGGGAGATTTTAATATACCTGAGTTTGGGGACCCCCTCTCATGTGAACTCCCTCAAATAAAATACATAAATGAGTTAATGTCCATTTGTAATCTTGAATCAATTAATAACATAGTAAATAAAAATGAGCGTACACTTGATCTTTGCCTCACAAATATATCACACTGTCTTGCTACAAGAAAGAAAAAGGCTACACTAACTATTGAAAGAGCTCCAGAAGGTTTAGTAAAGACAGATAGACACCATCCGCCACTAATAATAAGTTTGAGTCTTGTCAATATTACGACACAAGACAAAAACTCTACCCCTATAGAACAATTTTTCAATTTCAAAAAAGCCAATTTTTCCACCATCTCAGAAGAAATAAACAAAATAAATTGGGAAGATTTCTTCAAAAACAACTCTGCAATAAATTGCGACGACAAATTAAA
>NW_007425085.1:0-503 GCF_000475195.1 Diaphorina citri
TAAGTTTTTATTTCTCATGTTTTCTCTGTCGTATCTCTACATCATCTTGTCTGCCTCCTTCTATTCATGTGGTTTTTTCTCCACTCAAGATAGAAAAAATTCTTTTCAAATGTTTTAGGATATAAAAATAAAACATTCTTTTGAGAGGGGTTTTTTCTAAGCATCGACAGAGAGAAAAATTCTACAGAGAAATCATAAATTTGTTTTACAAGGAGAGGAAGGGGCGGGGGGAGGATGAAGGGAAATTTTCAAGTTTGGCACGAAACGGGAGAATTCTACAGAGAAATCATAAATTTGTTTTACAAGGAGAGGAAGGGGCCGGGGGAGCATGAAGGGAAAATTTCAAGTTTGGCACGAAACGGGAGAATAATTTGCGTTCCCTCCTCGGAGAGGAAGGTACAAACGTTCAGGTATTTCTTCCAGGAGTCTGGGGAATAATTTCATACCGTGTCGACTAAGCTTTTGAATTCACCTTGCACCTGGGAAATCCGGTTCGATTCGAG
>NW_007425086.1:0-503 GCF_000475195.1 Diaphorina citri
AATCAAAATAATAGGGTGGGGTGGGGTAAGAGACACTCATTTTTGGGGTGATTTTGACACATCAAATGGAAATTTAGAAAATGACATGAAAAAAGATAGGCTTCTTAACTACCTGCTTTAGTCTGAAATCGAGGTACCTACCTTAGTAGTTACTAATTAATTAAGGTCTCAAACCTTTTAATAAGTGTCTCAAAAATTCCCCATCGCGGAATTACCCCCACCCACCCTAATATTGATAATTTATTATCATTGCTGATAATTACCTATCTATCGATCATCATAATCAAAGCTTAAAACTACTATACACAGTGGGTAATGGTAAAAAATCTAGGCTAAAACGAGGGACTAAATTCTGTACAAAAAAAGGTCTTAAATACTAATTTTGTAAATTTGCTTACCAATCACAAAATTCAAATAACTAGAATGTTTTCCTTAATCTACAGACTACAGGTACGTAAATAATTCCATGGAATGGGATAGGTAACTTGGTAAATGAATGGGAT
>NW_007425087.1:0-503 GCF_000475195.1 Diaphorina citri
GTACTTGTGGCCCCTCTCTATTTTCATAATGTCGTCTTTCATAATGGTATATTGCTGTTGAATTTTGATATTAAGACAGTAAATAGTTATTTACTGTAATTAGGTGATTAGACTATCGAATAGAAACTTGATGTTCATCTCGGTAAGGTAAGGCCAGGCCTATACCCTTTCAATGCGTGTTAAGAGTATCTAGTAATGGCCATCTAGTTCTGAACTTTTACCGGTTTTAATTACTTACTTTGACTCATTAAGATCTCCGGATAGAAGTTTATCTATCGTACCTAGTTCCTACATAGATACAATTTAGATTTCATTTCATTTTCTATCCACCGATGGCGATATAGGCCCTAAGTAGGTACCTAGATTCCATTTTCAATTCACCGATTCAAGTCCTCGTGGTGGCAAGCTGAAAACGTAACCTTTACAACACAGCAGCACAAACTCAACTTGGCAGAGATTCGCAAGTGCCTAATTACTGAGACGTGCTGGTAACTTGAAAATAG
>NW_007425088.1:0-503 GCF_000475195.1 Diaphorina citri
ACAGGAGATGATTGACCAAATTTCGTGTATTTTGATGTGCTCCACAAGGTATGTACCTACATGTTCCATTGAAATATCCGTCATTGGAGTTGGTCAAACTTTTGTATTACTTCAGTAGTTTGCTCATGATTTGCCTCCATTTACTCAGAAACTAACTTCAAATCTCAACGACCTACATTATATTCCTCTGAAACAGTTTTCCTGAAAAATGCCTTTCCTTGAAGCTCCCCAGTCATCCTATAGGACTATGGGGTAACATATTTCAATCTTGTTTCCTGGGCAAAGCAGACCAATTATTATCCAACTTTTTTTTTTCAAGAGAGGAAATTTGAAAAGTTACCAGAAAGAAAAACCCAGGACGTGCTTGTACATACTCACATGGGTAAGGCCGGAGAAGGGGGCAAAAACAAAGGCAGTATTGAAACACTCCGTGAGAGATCCCATGGGAAATATTGTGTTAAGGTGAAAGTTTACAAACCAGCAGGAAAACGGCAGTAGAGGAT
>NW_007425089.1:0-502 GCF_000475195.1 Diaphorina citri
CTCTCTCTCTCTCTCTCTCTCTCTCTCTCTCTCTCTCTCTCTCTCTCTCTCTCTCTGAGTCCTAACTGAGTTTGGTTTGATATACCTACCTAGAGGAATTTTCCTCTTGCTCTTTCAATAAATATCTCTGTACGAATTAAACTATTTTATGACTTTTGTACCTATGTATCTCTTTAGATACCTACATAGCTAACATAACCTAAATATATACTATGTACAGGATTCTAATGGAGGTATGTGGACACTTTTGCAAATATATATATGTAGGTTAGGTATGCATGTAAGTATCAGAGAATTTTTTTCCAGATGAAAATATAGGAATTCAAACATTTTGGAATGGTAGTTATTTCACTTTTACTGTTCCCCAGAATGTCATTTTCCTTACAGAAAAAAACTCCCTATCCCATCTTCTTTCTAACTAGCTGATGGTTGTAGAATTTGAATTTTTATATACCTTTCAATGGATACTCCAGGTTTCTCTCTCTCTCTCTCTCTCTCTCTC
>NW_007425090.1:0-502 GCF_000475195.1 Diaphorina citri
AGAACCCCGATTTTATGAACCTCAGTTATTCATTAACAGTACTTTGTTTTCATTTTCATTGCTCATCAGGTCTTACTATTATGTGGATTTTATAGAAAGGCTATTGTAAAATTCAAAAGGTAAACTGTTTTTTGAGTTGATGTGTTCTTTACCCTTGTTCGTTTTTGTTAATTTAATTTTATTTTTGTTTAATTTCCTCAGTCGCAGTTGTTACAATTATTTTAATATCACTAGTAGAAATATTTGTCTAACAAATAAGAACCAATGTTAAAGCCACATTTTTTATTTATTTTTTTTTTTATCTTGTCTTGTAACAGGTTTTATAGTGTCATTAGTGGTAGTTGTGTATCTTATTAATCCCTTTCGTATAGGCCGTACTGACTAAGGTGTTGTCTACATTTTAACCGAGTTTCTATCCGCAACCCTTAGCTAACCCATCATTATTTATTTAATTTTTCGGAAGTGTGTAACAAATTGTTCCTGTATACATGTAGTCCGGTAG